>NC_135296.1:5000-182382 GCF_051311805.1 Agelaius phoeniceus
CCTAACCCTAACCCTAACCCTAACCCTAACCCTAACCCTAACCCTAACCCTAACCCTAACCCTAACCCTAACCCTAACCCTAACCCTAACCCTAACCCTAACCCTAACCCTAACCCTAACCCTAACCCTAACCCTAACCCTAACCCTAACCCTAACCCTAACCCTAACCCTAACCCTAACCCTAACCCTAACCCTAACCCTAACCCTAACCCTAACCCTAACCCTAACCCTAACCCTAACCCTAACCCTAACCCTAACCCTAACCCTAACCCTAACCCTAACCCTAACCCTAACCCTAACCCTAACCCTAACCCTAACCCTAACCCTAACCCTAACCCTAACCCTAACCCTAACCCTAACCCTAACCCTAACCCTAACCCTAACCCTAACCCTAACCCTAACCCTAACCCTAACCCTAACCCTAACCCTAACCCTAACCCTAACCCTAACCCTAACCCTAACCCTAACCCTAACCCTAACCCTAACCCTAACCCTAACCCTAACCCTAACCCTAACCCTAACCCTAACCCTAACCCTAACCCTAACCCTAACCCTAACCCTAACCCTAACCCTAACCCTAACCCTAACCCTAACCCTAACCCTAACCCTAACCCTAACCCTAACCCTAACCCTAACCCTAACCCTAACCCTAACCCTAACCCTAACCCTAACCCTAACCCTAACCCTAACCCTAACCCTAACCCTAACCCTAACCCTAACCCTAACCCTAACCCTAACCCTAACCCTAACCCTAACCCTAACCCTAACCCTAACCCTAACCCTAACCCTAACCCTAACCCTAACCCTAACCCTAACCCTAACCCTAACCCTAACCCTAACCCTAACCCTAACCCTAACCCTAACCCTAACCCTAACCCTAACCCTAACCCTAACCCAAACCCTAACCCTAACCCTAACCCTAACCCAAACCCTAACCCTAACCCTAACCCTAACCCTAACCCTAACCCTAACCCTAACCCTAACCCTAACCCTAACCCTAACCCTAACCCTAACCCTAACCCTAACCCTAACCCTAACCCTAACCCTAACCCTAACCCTAACCCTAACCCTAACCCTAACCCTAACCCTAACCCTAACCCTAACCCTAACCCTAACCCTAACCCTAACCCTAACCCTAACCCTAACCCTAACCCTAACCCTAACCCTAACCCTAACCCTAACCCTAACCCTAACCCTAACCCTAACCCTAACCCTAACCCTAACCCTAACCCTAACCCTAACCCTAACCCTAACCCTAACCCTAACCCTAACCCTAACCCTAACCCTAACCCTAACCCTAACCCTAACCCTAACCCTAACCCTAACCCTAACCCTAACCCTAACCCTAACCCTAACCCTAACCCTAACCCTAACCCTAACCCTAACCCTAACCCTAACCCTAACCCTAACCCTAACCCTAACCCTAACCCTAACCCTAACCCTAACCCGCGGTGACGTCATGATGACTCATCAAGATGGCGGCGCCCACATGGTCACATGGTACGGAGCCAAGATGGCGGCCCCCATGGGGTCACGTGACTGGTGACCAGGATGGCGGCGGACGGGAGTCACGTGACTCGACAGCTGGGATGACGGCGAGTGCTCTATGACGTCATTTACGACAAGATGGCGGCCGGTGACGTCATTTACGGCAACAAGATGGCGGCGGGCAGGCGGTCACGTGATCGGGGACCAAGATGGCGGCCGTCGTGACGTCGTGTTGACTCATCAAGATGGCGGCGCCCATACGGTCACGTGGTGGTGTCCAATATGGCGGCGCCCAGGGGGGTCATGTGATTCGGGAATCAAGATGGCCGCCCCCATGTGGTCACGTGATAGGGACCAAGATGGCGGACCCTGTGATGTCATCAAGATGGCGGCGCCCATGGGGTCACGTGGTACGGCAGCCAAGATGGCGGCCGCCGGCGATCACGTGACCCGGGAGACAAGATGGCGGCTGGTGACGTCATTTACGGCAATATGGCGGCCGTAGGGGGGTGACGTCACTTACGGCAGCAAAATGGCGGCCGCGGGGCGGTCACGTGGTACGGGGGGCAAGATGGCGGCCGCGAGGGGGGGTCACGTGGTACGGGAGGCAAAATGGCGGCGGGGCGGGTGACGTCATTTGCGGCAAAATGGCGGCCGCCGGGGCCGGGATTTTTTTTCGGGGTTTCGGGGGGGTTTTGTGCGGTTTTTGCGGGTTGCGTGGGGCCGGAATGGCATTCCGGTTCGCGTGGGGGTGGTGGCGGTGCGCGCGGGGGTCTGGGGGGTGTGGGGAGGGGGGCGCCGTTTCGGTCGGGCGATTGCCGGGGACGCCTGTGCACTGGGGTCCTTTCTGGGGCGTGTCGCGTTGGTGACGTCATTGGGGGTGCGCCGCGGGTGCAGTACTGCGGGGTAGGCGGCAGGGGGCGCTGTGCATGCAGTACCGGGGTGTGTGCAGTAGGGGGCGCTGTGAGTGTAGTACTGGTATGTGGACGGCAGGTGGCGCTGTGCATGTAGTACCGGCCGGCAAGCGGCAGGGGGCGCTGTGACTGCAGTACCGGCCGGCGAGCAGCAGGTGGCGCTGTGCATGTAGTACCCGGTTGCAGACGGCAGGTGGTGCTGTGAGTGCAGTACTCGCGAGTAAACGGCAGGTGGTGCTGTGACTGCATGATTTATATGTAAATGGCATGGGGTGGGGTGCTGGCTTGCAGGGGGTGGGTCTGCTGAGGGGGGCGGCCATGGGGGTGGGGGCAGCATGGGAGGGGTGTGTATGTGGGTGGGGACTACTGATTAGTATTGATTGCTGACAGGTGGGGTCCCTATATACTGTATATAGTAAAAAGAAGAAAAACTATATGTCCGGTGCAGCAGTAGGAAATTTCAGGCTCCCGGGGAGTAAATGGTTTGTTTTTTTAAATTATTTTAATTTTTTTGTTTTACTCCCCGGGAGCCTGAAATTTCCTACTGCTGCTTTTTTAAACTAAAGCTAGAAGGGAAAACAAAGTTAGAAAGAGAAGAGAGAGAGAGAGAGAGAGAGAGAGAGAGAGAGAGAGAGAGAGAGAGAGAGAGAGAGAGAAGCAAAGAAAGAAGAGAGAGAGAGAAGCAAAGAAAGAAGAGAGAGAGAGAAGCAAAGAAAGAAGAGAGAGGGAGAGAGAAGCAAAGAAAGAAGAGAGAGAGGGAGAGAGAAGCAAAGAAAGAAGAGAGAGAGAGAAGCAAAGAAAGAAGAGAGAGAGAGAAGCAAAGAAAGAAGAGAGAGGGAGAGAGAAGCAAAGAAAGAAGAGAGAGAGGGAGAGAGAAGCAAAGAAAGAAGAGAGAGAGAGAAGCAAAGAAAGAAGAGAGAGAGAGAAGCAAAGAAAGAAGAGAGAGAGAGAAGCAAAGAAAGAAGAGAGAGGGAGAGAGAAGCAAAGAAAGAAGAGAGAGAGGGAGAGAGAGAGACACACAAAGAAAGAAGAAAGAGAAGCATAGAGAGAAGAGAGAGACGCAAAGAAAGAAGAAAGAGAAGCAAAGAGAGAAGAGAGAGGAGCAGAGAGAGAAGCAAAGAGAGAAAAGAGAGGGAGAAAGGAGTTAGGACAGAATAGAGGGAGAGACAGAGAGAGAAGAGGAGAGAACAGGGACAAAGAGAAAGAACAGAAATGCAGAGGACAGAGACAGACAGGGAGAAGAGACAGAGAGAAAAGACAGAGGAGAGACAAGAAGACAGAGAAGAAAATAAAACAGGAAGACAAGAGTGAGACAGGAAAAGGAGGGTGGGAGAACTGAAGAAGGACAGGTGTTAGAAGGAAAAGAAAGCAGTTAGGATTAGAGTGAAAGTAAAACTTAGGAGTGGGGAGAAAAAGGAAAAGACTAAGAGCAAAAAAGACCGAGGAAAAGGAGAACACAGAGAGAAAATGAAGCGAGAAGACTGACATTGACAGTTATAAAGGCAACAGAAACAAAGGGTTAGAGATAGATGGAAGTTAAGTTACAAATAGAAGACTAAAGTGAGGAGCAAAAGGAAGAAATGGAGTGGAAAGAAATGACAAAACCACACCAAAATAAGACAGGAGCCACAGTGGGGGTACTGAAGGGCAGGGGGTATCTTTATTAGGGGTGACTCAACTTTATTAAAAGAATGTTTTTATTTATGCATCAGCAAAATACATGGAAACAGTGTATACAAATGCAAGTGCAGATACAATCCATAGACACACTGGTAAAAATCTAATTTACACATAGAGCAATACAGCAAAATGGCAGCAGTTAATACAAATGCAATACAGAGCAATACAGAGCAATACAACACATACTAACACAAGATGATAACCTTGTTCTATTTTCATTACAGGTTGATTTATCGTTACAGGACACCCAAAGCAACAAAACCCACAGAAAGCAGCACTCATCTACCATTAACACCCCCTTCACATTACACACAAACTCACCATCCCTCTCATCACAACTGCTAAATTACACCCCAGCAATCATTGCTCCTCAGGAACGTGGTTCCCGGGAGCCCCCAAAAAAATCCTCCTGCCTGACGAAAACCCCGGTCCCTGGACGGTCCGAGCCCAAACTTTGGCGATGAACATCGCCTCGCTGACCGACCGGGACCCGGGAAAAAAAAACCCAGCCGGGGGGGAAAAAAAAAAAACCCCCCGGCTGGGGATTTTTTATTCTAAATTTAAAAATGAGTTGAAAAACCTGAAAGGCAAAAGTCACACAAGGTTACAACCCTACAACCCTTCAACACACACACACTGCCTTCAGCTTACACACAAACCCACACTAAATCGGACCTCGACCTCTCTGCTAACCCCCGGCACGCGCTCACGCCCCTCCTCGGGAACGTGGTTCCCGGGAGCCCCCAAAAAATCCTCCTGCCTGACGAAAACCCCGGTCCCTGGACGGTCCGCGCCCAAACTTTGGCGATGAACGTCGCCTCGCTGACCGACCGGGACCCGGGAAAAAAAAACCCAGCCGGGGGGGAAAAAAAAAAAACCCCCCGGCTGGGGATTTTTTATTCTAAATTTAAAAATGAGTTGAAAAACCTGAAAGGCAAAAGTCACACAAGGTTACAACCCTACAACCCTTCAACACACACACACTGCCTTCAGCTTACACACAAACCCACACTAAATCGGACTTCGACCGCTCTGCTAACCCCCGGCACGCGCTCACGCCCCTCCTCGGGAACGTGGTTCCCGGGAGCCCCCAAAAAATCCTCCTGCCTGACGAAAACCCCGGTCTCTGGACGGTCCGCGCCCAAACTTTGGCGATGAACGTCGCCTCGCTGACCGACCGGGACCCGGGAAAAAAAAACCCAGCCGGGGGGAAAAAAAAAAAAACCCCCCGGCTGGGGATTTTTTATTCTAAATTTAAAAATGAGTTGAAAAACCTGAAAGGCAAAAGTCACACACACAAGGTTAAATCCCATCAGTATGCGCTCACACGCTCAGAGACGAGCGGACTCAGACAGACACGTGCTGTCGCTCCCGCTCTTCCCGCTTACGTGCTTGGTGTGGCTCTTACTCGAGACGCTGAAGAACGTGCTTCGGATGCTGCCGCTCCTCGATGTCAAATGGTAGATTCTGGGGAAATCGGTAGCCTCGGGGACCTGTGAGACGACAGGAAGCGGTCGATGAGTGGCTATCTGACAGCTAGGACTTGTCCCCGCTGTGACTGATAAATATTCTACCCAAAACCTCATTAAAGACAGATGAACAGTAAAGTTTTTATAACTCTTCTACCTAACTGTGACTACGTGCCAGGGCAGGGCAGCTCCGACCATAAGTGGTACAGTGTAAGTACATACAGTATAAGCCAACAAAGGTACACACAATGTAAGTACATACAGTATAATCCAGCATAGGTACATAAAGATTAAGTACATACAGTATAAACCGGCATAGGTACACACAGTGTAAGTACATACAGTGTAAGCCAACACAGGTACGCACAGTGTAAGCACATACAGTATAAGTACATACAGTATAAACCAGCATAGGCACGCACAATATAACTACATACAGTATAAGCCAACACAGGTACACGCAGTGTAAGTACATACAGTATAAGCCAGCGTAGGTACACACAATATAAGTACATACAGTATAAGCCAACATAGGTACATGCAATGTAAGTACATACAGTATAAGCCAACACAGGTACACGCAGTGTAAGTACATACAGTATAAGCCAACATAGGTACATGCAATGTAAGCCAGGACTTGAGATAGCTCTCTGGAAGATTAATTCTTGAGCCCTACACCCCTTGGGAAGATGGAACCTATCAAACTCCTGCAGTCACGTGAGGAGGGTGTAAGACGCTCCCTCAGGAAGTCCAAGACAATGGCATGGAAAAAAAGGCACTACCAAAGCCGGTAGTGAGAAGGAAGACGGATGACAACATCTTGTCCCTTTAAGACATTCCTGTTTCAAAGAGTAAAAATGTAAAGATGCCGGAATAAGGGATATCCAGAAAGGAACGTGAGTACAATATGGCCTACGTGGCACAGAATAGTGCCGATAAAGCGTCGAGACATAACAAAGGCCTGTGACACATAAGACGATGGACACAGACTACATAACACAGACACAGACAACATAACATAGACACAGAAGACATAACACAGAGATGAGTGGCAACTGCCTGGCACTGTCCCCTTAGGGACCTGAGATTCCTAGTGCAAGATGAGCCAGAGGCTGATGATGCCAAAGGAGAGAAAGCCCTATGACGAGAGCACGTGATGATGAAATGGAACTCCTCAAAAGAAGTTAGTGCCGAAGTAGTTAAGAGAATGCTCGAGAGGGTCGGCGAGCCTAGAGAAGAAAGCCGACTGCCGGGTGACCGTGGCCGTAGCTCCGGACCTGAAGGCGAGCTCCTCGGGGGAAAGATCCATGACGACGTCGAGTCGGGGGAGGCGGACGACGTAAAGTACGCGAAAATGTGAAGATGGGTCGGAACTGCCCTGCCCGGCAAAGGCTCAGGCGAGGCTGAGGGGAAACCCTCTCCCTTTACTTCCAGAGAGCCCACCCTGCTACAGACCTGTCCCCTAAGCTGACATCTGATTGCCTCCTGTGAGAGTAAAGGCTTTTCCCCTGCTCCCAACCGCTGGCCCCGACACTTAGCTTTTGGAAGAGGAGCGGACAAAATCCATCCTCGGTCGGACGTGGACGTGGGTTAGGGTCGTGGAGATGCTCTCCGTGTGTGCCTCGGTGCTGCCGTTTCCAAGCTTTGGCTACGAGCCTCCTCAGGGTACCTAAGACAAAACAGAAAACCTGACTATTGCCCTCAAAAACAGTAATCCCCGGGACTCCTCCGCACCAATGCCCCGGCTCACCTCAAATCTTGATTTGACTCCGGAGGCTGCCCGGAACATACCTGCAAAACAAAAGGGACACGCTTAGCATGCTGCTGTGTAACGCTCACCTATGGGTCAGCCTGCCTAAACTACGACTCACCTGCCCTCCTCTGTTGCTTGGCGGGCCTAGGGCAGCGACAGCACCTGCAATGAAACAAAGCGGAAAAGCATGCTGAGATACTGTGAAAACGCAACCTCCCAAATCAGACAAGGATGCCACACTGATACCTTAAGCTCTCACCCACCTGGCATGGGCATGCTCAGCCAGGATAGATGGCAAGTGGACCACCTACAATAAAAAAAAACAAGAGGAGATGCTTAGAGCTGCACCAGAAACTGAGACATCAGCAACGTACTGCTTCTGTACACTACTCAATGCTCACCTTGCCCACTCAGCCTTGACTGCTGCTCTCAGCCTTGACCTCCTAAAAAGAGAGACAAAGAACAATGCTGTAACGGCCACCATTTATGCTTCCTCTGCAGAGACAAATGGTGACTGACCTGCTTGGGGCAATCCCCTCACCTGGGATGGGGGGCTCTGCCTTGGATTTTATCCTTCTGCATCTGAAAGAAAGTTAGGACAAAAGTCAAAGGGCTGCAGGATAACTTAAGAGCTCCAGATATCTTGTGTGCATCTACACATCGCACCTAGAGTCCAACTACACCCCACATTACAAACTTCAAGTCCCCGGGACTTCTCCTATTGCACCAGGCTATGCGGCAGGGCAGAGCAGCTCCGGCACAAATGTGTGCAGACACCCGTGACACAGGACAGACAGGACGTGACAAACAATGTACACAAGACACAGACAGAAATCTTGAGACAAGAAGCATTACTGCAAGGAGCACAAGGACACAAAATTAGACGACTGAGGTAAGACCGATGGCGAGCTGATGAGGCTCAGAGAAAGAAACCCTGGAGAAAGAAGACGCTAAACTGAATGATTTAGTCCAAAAACTGCAAAGATGAATGCGCAGGAGGCCTACGGTCAGAATCCTCTACATGTCCTCACATTCTTACAAGTCCTAGTCCACCATAATAGAACCTTCCAGGCTGCAGTTGTCCATACAGCTCAGAACAAGACCTGAAAAGACATCTGACCGGATGCTTCTAAAGAGACAAGAGAGTCTGATGCCTGAGCTCCTGAGGAGAAAGTTCTATGGCCTGGGTGCCAGGCCGAGGAATGCAGAGATCACAGATGCTAACAATAATGCCAGGGTTTCTGACAGGCCCCACAAAGGCCTAAGGTAAAGAACATGACATATCAAAACAACACATAATACACAAAAGACAAGTGACACGATACACACCGGGACTGCTCTGCCCTGCGCACCTCAGCACTGTGATCCAAAGTGAGACTTTGCTTTTATGGGGCCTAAGGGACCGCTTCATGGACACCCCCCCCACCTCCAAAGTGGACTCAAAAACCCCTCCCAGTAATTCCCAAACCAGCCCCCTGCTTTCATCCCCTCTGTGGGTCGTGGCCCTCTACTTATCTCTCGCACAGCTGGGGATGCCGTCTCAGGTGTGAAGAAAGGCCACCTCGCCGGCTGGGAAGGTCCTGCTGGCACCGGGCTGGTGTCTCTCGGACAGCTGTATTAAAGAAAACCAAACATCAGTGCCTGATCTTGGCAGCCCATCGGCCAAAACCCCACAAGTCTGCTACTCACCCTGCTCCTAAGAACGCTCAGCTGCTCGGGCCGCACGCTTCAGGCACGCTGGGAGACCGAGGCCGTCGTCACGGGGGGTGCCTGGGGTAAGAGGAGGTGAGGTGATTTGGCATGGCTGAAACCTGAGGGGACCCTCGCTCCTCCTCCCTACGTCCCCGACTCACCGCAACTCCTTGGCAGGTGCCCAAGGCCACCCGGAGGGCACCTTTAAAAGGAAGAGTTCAGGGTCTCATCACCAGGTCCTGTAACGCATCCACAGGGCTCACACGTGCAGGGAACCCGGTGCATCGGCCGGCTGGTGACGGGGGCTTGGCAGGCTCCGAGTGGATTGCCTAGACCACAAAAAAGAGAATGGAAGCTTAGAGCAGCACCGGAAACTGAGACTGGAGCAATAACAACTACTTCTCTCCACTGCTCACCTTGACTGCTGGTATCCAGATTTACTTCCTAAAAAGAAAGACAAAGAACAGAGCTGTAACAGAGTCACCGCATACACTTCTGCTGCACAGACAAATGGTGCCTCACCTGCTCGGGGGAAACCACTCACCCGGGATGGGGCCCTCTGGCACACATTTAATCCATCTGAATCTGAAAAAAATGTCAGGACAAGAGTCAAGCTGTTGCAGGATAACTTAAGAGCTCCAGATATCCTGTGTACAGATATCCTGTATCCAGATAACCCTACAAATCCCACCTAGAGTCCAACTACACCCCACATTACAAACTCCAAGTCCCCGGGACTTCTCCTATTGCACCAGGCTATGCGGCAGGGCAGAGCAGCTCCGGCACAAATGTGTGTGCACACACCTGTGACACAGGACAGGACGTGACAGACAACGGGCACACAACATGGACAGAAAGCTCCTGGCAAGGAAAATGGCTGCGAGGACTGAGAGAATGCAAAAGGAGATGACCGAGGGGAGACCGATGGTGAGCTGATGAGGCTCAGAGAAACCTGGAGGAAGAAGATGCTAACTGAATGATTTATTCCAAGAACTGCAAAGATGGATGCCTGAGAATCCTACGGCCAGCAGCCTCTACCTGCCCTCACATCCTTTCAAGTCCTAGTCCGCCATAA
The DNA here is from genome assembly GCF_051311805.1 of Agelaius phoeniceus. NCBI lineage: Eukaryota > Metazoa > Chordata > Aves > Passeriformes > Icteridae > Agelaius > Agelaius phoeniceus. The sequence goes on from NC_135296.1 coordinate 15,072, forward strand.
TGGATCCTGGCGGGGCAGAGCTGCCCATACAGCTCGGAACAAGACCTGAAAAGACACCTGACCGGATGCTTCTAAAGAGACAAGAGAGTCTGATGCCTGTCTGAGCTCCCGAGTCCAAAGTTCTATGGCATTGGTGCCAGCCGAGGAATGCAGAGATCACAGATGCTAACAATGATGCCAGGGTTTCTGACAGGCCCCTCCAAGGCCTAAGGTAAAAGACATGACATATGCAAACAACACATAATACACAAAAGACAAGTGACACGCTACACACCGGGACTGCTCTGCCCTGTGCACCTCAGCACTGTGATCCAAAGTCACGCTTTGCTTTTATGGGGCCTAAGGGGCCGCTTCATGAACACCCCCACCTCCAAAGGGGACTCAAAAACCCCTCCCTGTAATTCCCAAACCAGCACCCTGCTTTCATCCCCTCTGTGGGTCGTGGCCCTCTACTTATCTCTCGCACAGCTGGGGATGCCGGTCTCGGGTGTGAAGAAAGGCCACCTCGTCAGCCGGGAAGCTCCTGCTGGCACCGGGCTGGTGTCTCTCAGACAGCTGTATTAAAGAAAACCAAACATCAGTGCCTGATCTCGGCAGCCCCTTGGCCAAAACCCCACACGTCTGCTACTCACCATGCTCCTAAGAATGCTCAGCTTCATCACTGAGTCCCGTGATTCTTCCGCAGGTCTCAGGAGAGCAGCACACCCGGTGCATCGGCCGGTTGGTGACGGGGGCTCGGTGTACTCCGAGTGGATTGCCTAAAGCACAGAAACAGGAACAGATGCTTAGAGTTGCACCGGAAAGTGAGACTGGAGCAATAACAACTGCTTCTGGACGCTACTCAATGCTCACCTTGGCCACCTCACCTTGACTGCTGATATCCAGCTTTACCTCCTAAAAAGAAAAAGAACAGTGCTGTAACAGAGTCACACTTTACACTCCCCCTGCAGAGACAAACAGTGACTGACCTGCTCGGGGGAACCTCCTCACTCGGGATGGATGGATGGATTTTGCCCTGGATTTTATCCCTCTGCATCTGAAAGAAAGCAAGGACAAAAGTCAAAGGGCTGCAGGATAACTTCACAGCTCCAAACATCTCCTGTCTATCTAGGAATATCAACTAGAGTCTGGCAACGTCCCACAAACTGCAAGTCCCTGGGACTTGTCCTGTTGCAGCAGGCTATGCGGCAGGGCAGGGCAGAGCAGCTCCGGCACAAATACGTGCAGACACCCGTGACACAGAACGTGACAAACAGGGGGACAACAAACACAACACATTATGCTTGTGGTGAGGGCCTCGAGGGGAAAAGGCAAAAGGGACCCCAAAGACACACTAGGTAACACGGTACACCGGACAACACGACGTGGACCGGAACTGTTCTGCGCTGCCCGCCTGAAAGCTGCCGTCACAAGTAGAGCCTCTCCCTTTAGCTGTCCTAAGAGGCCCCTTGGAGGAGATTGCTTTTCCCTCTGCTAATTTTTAAATCTGTCCCAGGAACTCCCAACCTGCTACTCTCCCATTGTCCCATCTCCAGGCCGTGGCCCAGACTTATCTTTTGGATGATCGGTGATGTGGATCCACGTTGCACCTGAAATGAGTCTGCCTTGGAGGGCCCCGCAATTGCCTGTTAGCCTCTCGGTCAGCTACAATAAAGAAAAACAAAACCAAAGTATGAGTTCAGAGGTATGTGGGCCAAATCCCAGCGAGTCAGCTACTTGCCCTCTCCTGAGTGTGCCTGGCTCCTTCAGGCTCCAGCTTCATCCTGATTCCAAGGCTGTGGCCATTATTATGAGTGCCACCTGGGTTAGAGAAAGGCAAAGTGAAATGGCATTCCTGTGAGTGCAGTGGATGACCTTGTGTGCTGTAAGACGTGTGAATGCCTCTGCTCGGCTTCTAAAAGGCCTTGGGTGGGGGCTCAAATAAACACCCTTTCTCACCCTGCTGCCTTCAAAACCACCCCCCCAACAATGACTCCTAACTGGATACCTGCTCACCCTCCCTCTCCCAGTCACAATCCTCAACTCACCTGAAGCCTCAATCTCAAACATCACCTTGGACCCTGGGCAGATCCCTCTTGTGACACAATGAATCTGCTGAAAAAAGTGTTGTCGTTGATACAACCTGGAGTCTCTGGAAGCTGCACTCCTCCTAAAAAAAAAAAAAAACCAAAATAAAATAAGAACAAAACCGGAAATTACCAATGCACTTTACCACTCCTAAACACAAAACCCAAAACTGTGAACTTAAATACTCCCTGTATTACATGCTGTTTTCTTCACAGTATCTTCAAAGCATCTGTTGCTTTAGGTGCCCAGAAGCACCTGCTGAAAACAAGCTGAGATAAGCTGAAAAAGCTTCTTCACTCAAATGAGAGGAGAGCTCTTATCCCAGCACATCCCAGAGAGGGAATGAAGGCCCTGAGCAAAGGCTGGGGTTAATATACCCCTGATGGTGCCCGCCTCTCGTTCCCATGGCACCCAGGAAAAGGGAGGGGGCGAATCCCACCGGGTATAAAAACCCTCAGAACAGCTGCTGCTGTTTGGCTCCTCTGACTCAAGTTCAAGGGGAGAAAAGGGCTTGTTAGAGAAGAAAATTCTTCAGAAAAATAACAGCACTTTCTTTTTTGCAACAACTACTTGGAGTAAAAGGGCAGGAAACTGGTAAGAAATAATATTTTCTGTTTAGGCAGCATAACTAGATAAACTGGCTAATTTGATGTTAACTTACATAATTATTCCTTAGTGGCTACTAAGTAGTACTTCACGTGTGACTAAGTCCAGTGGCGAAGAATGCTTTTGATATGAATTGTCTAAGTCTCCTTGGGACCTCTAATTAGGCCTATCTACATTATAAGTAAAAATAAGGAAAATAAAAGCTTCCCAGGCAGTGTAAGGGTTAAGTGCATGCCAGGCTCACCCTGCTCTGAGGTACTTGGTCCTATGGCACAGAAAGAAGGGCTGTGAAATGTAGTTTTAAACTCTTAAAATGTTGAAAAAAGCAGAGCTTCCTTCCAGTGCACCCCTTAAGCAGAGGAAATGGGGCAGTTACCTCTACTGAAACTAATACAATAGCAAATAAATAGCTTCTGCCCTTTAATTTATTCTCCTTAAGTACTGGGAAAAGAGCGGTTTTCCTCACTTTAAATTTCTCCGGTGATGGAAAAAGAGGGATTCAAACTCTTAAGATGGAGGGTACAGCTGGGCTTCTCCCTCAATTTAGGCCTCAGGACAACAAAACGGGGCCGGCTCCCCTTAATTCAAACCCATAAGAAACATTGTCAAGGTTTTCCCCTTCTACTTAAACTGGAAAATAATCGAAAATGAGGACTCCCTGTCAATTAACACCCTAAACAGCATAGAAAAGGCAGGGATTCTTTCAACTGAGACCACTAAAATTGCAGGGGAAGCAGAGTCCCTCCCAGTTTGAACACAAAAAATAAAGGAAAAGGAAACTTTTTCCCTTTTTTCTAAACCCTTTTTCTCCTAATAACCCCTCTCCTTTCTGGGAGTGCTGTGGAGGGTCTGGGGGCTCTGGGGAGGGACTGGCACAGTAAAAGGGGAAAGTTGAAAGCCCTCTCCTGGAACCCCACATGCTGCCTGGCCTGCTCAGATGCTGCCCCTTGGCAAAAGGGCTCTTCCCTTGGCATTTTCTCAAAGTGATGCTCCGTGCCCGGGTGGGTCCGGCTGCTCCCTAGTCCGTGCTGGATGCTCTGACCGTAGTTCCTGGAGGGACCCTTGGGATGCCCCTGTTAGCCCCCCTGGACTAGCGGCTCCCTGTGCGGGTGTGACTGGGTAACCCTCTGAAAACAGCTGGGCACACGAGGGGCTGCTAGACCTTGGAGTGGGCTTGAGGCGAAGAAAGGTCCTGTGAGGAGTTCCTTCCCCTGCACAGCCCTTCGTCTGCCCCTTAAACCATGGGGTGCCAGACTTCCCTTTCTAAGGAAATTAACCGTCTTTCCTTTCTGTGTGCCCGTGGCCGAAACGGCGATTCGGCCTCCAAAACCGCAGAGAACGATTTCTCACGGACCGCGGCTGCCGACGCCGAGAACTCTCGCCGCCCTTGGAGCGCCACGTGCCTCCTGCGAATGGACGTCGACGCGCAGCGGGGGTGAGTTTGGCTTTACGGGGAAGAGGGCCGGCGCAGGATTTCTCCGGGAGCAAAGCTGCCCCCGCCGAGAACTTGGGCTGCCCTGGCAGTGCCGAGCACCTCCTGCAAACTGGCGTCGGGAGACGCGGGGGGTGAGTTTTTCTGTGCAGAAGTTCTCCCAGACCAAAGCTGAGAGCATCTAACCCTAACCACAACAGCTTAGCTGGGTCTAAAACTTACAACCTTTGGACTGGCAGCGTGGGACCCAACCCGCTGTGCCACTGCTGGTCCCTTGCTCAAGCATTCCCCTGCAGTCCTAAAACTCTGCCTTTTCGGAGGGGGTTTCCTCTGACCCTGACCGTAATCTTCCAAATATGCTATAAAGACTCATAAAATGGCTTTGAATAAGCCCCAACAATACCCTAAGAAGTCCCAGAAAAGTCCCTTCCAAAATCCCCTAAATACCTTTAATAGTCCTGGAAAAAAAGCCTCACAAAGACATGCTCAGTCTCCAAACTCTACCTCTTGCTGTCTAGCCCACAGATGTCGGCCCTACCTTTTTGCAGTGGGTCTGTTGTCCTCTGAGGGTTCTGTCATTGTGCTGCTGTGTGAGGGTTGCTGTCTGGTCTCGCTGTTAGGGCTGCTGTGTTGTGCTGCTGTTGGGGGAAAAGGCTGTTTTTAGGGGGGCTGCTTAGGCTGAGGTTAGGGCTGGGGTGAGGGGTGGTACAGCTGTACCCTGTACCCCTGATCTCCACTGGACTGTCCAGCCCTCAAGCCCTCTCCCTTTACCCCTCAACCGGTCCCTCTGCCCCCCAGCCCTCAGCTCCTGTGTGTCACCCTTGACCCCTCTCCTTTGCCCCGCAGCCCCCAGCTTCTCTGTGTCACCCTACAGCTGCCCCTGCCACCCTCAGCATCTCTGTGTGTCACCCGCTGTCCCCTCTCCCTGTTCCTCCCTCAGCTCCCAGCCTCTGTCACCCTCAAGCCCCCACAGTGCCCCTCAAGCTGCCCCTCAGCCTCCATGTGTTGTGCCATGAAAAGACCCTAAAAAAACCTAAAAATTCCCTGAAAACCCCCTAATCTTCAAAATGTCCTATAAACCCCATGAAAACCTAAAAATAGCCTCAGAATGCTGTTAGAATACACTGGAAATACAATACTTCTAAAAAACCCCTAAAAATCCCCAAAGAACTTTTAGAAATCCCTAAATATACCCTAAATAGTCCAAAAAGAGCTCTAAAAATACCTCAACAATCCTTAAAATGCCCTGATAAGAACCTAATAAAGCCTAAAAATTCCCTCAAAAACCCTAAAAATACCCTAACCCTAAAAAGTCCTCCACATACCCTCAATAGTCCTAAAAAAACCCCAAGAACACCCAAATCCCCCCCCAAACAATTCTTAAAAGTACTAAGAAAGCCCTTAAAATACCCTAACAAAATCTTTTAAAAGCCCTGAAAAAGCATCCTAAATGTTCCCAGAAATTTCCTGGAAAACTCCTCCAAAAAAGCCCTAAAATATCCTTTGAAAGTCATGAGAAAAACCCTAAAAAAAACCCTAAAAAACTGCTCAGCCCCCAACTCCTACCTGTCACTCTCTAGACCACGAACATCATTGCTACCTTTTTATTAGGCTTGCTGCCTGCAGCTGCTGGGAGACTTCTGGGGCTGTCCCAGCATTGGGGTTACTGCCTTGTGCTGCTGTTGGGGAAAACTGGGGTCCTAGGGGTGCTCTTTAGGGTGACCTTGGGGTTGGGTTGAGAGCTGCTGCACCTGTACCCTAACCCTACCTGGTACCCTGTGTCCTTTGTACCCCTAACCCTCAGTGTGAGCTCTCCGTCTGTCAAGCCTCCCCCTCCTTGCCCCTCAGCCCGCAATGTCTGCATGCCACCCCGAGACCTCTGACATTGTCCCTTGGCCCTCTGGCCTCCACCGGGCACTCTCCACCTGGTTAGGGGTGGTTTTTAGGGTAAGGTTAGGGGTGGTGTGAGCGCTGGTTCTCCTGTCACCCTCAAGCAGCCCCCACTTTGCCCCTCAAGGCATCTGCTCCCCCTCACCCTTTTCTTGTCACCCTCAAGTTCCCCACTCTCAGCCTCTCAGCATCTCTGTGCCACCCTGGAGCCCCCCAGTTGCTCCTAACGCCCCCTTCTGCCTCTCAGCTCCCCCCATCCTCTGTGTCACCCTCCAGCCCCCTCCCCTCAGCCCGCAGCCCCTTGTGACACCCTGCAGCCCACAGACGTTGTCCCTGCCTGTCTCGCTTGGGTGTTGTCCTGCTGCGAGAGCTGCGCCGTCCTCCGAGGGTTCGGGCTCCTGCGTGCTGCTGCAGGGGACTCACGGGTGGGCGGTGGGTGAAGTAACGGATGGAGCGGGAAGTGTGGTGGGACGGGTTAAGGGCGGAGTGAGGGATGGAGCAAGGGCGGGCTGGAAAACAGAGTAGGGTTAGGGGCGGAGAAGGGGACGCAGCAGCAGGGGGCTGAGGTGAGGAGGTGAGTGTTAGGAGGAAGCGTAACTCCGTAACTCCAAGACCGAGTCTGCAGCCACGAGAACTCTGAGTGACCTGGGAGCGGTGAACGTCTTCGGCAAACTGATGTAAGGAAACTGGGGTGATGAGTTTTGTTTCCCGTGGAAAAGGGATGGCATCTGTGTCCGTGGGCCTGCACCCTGCCCGGGACCTTTGATCTCCAGTGGGCTGCCACCTCCTAAAATTCCAAACATCGCAGGTGAGACAGGGGGTTGGAAATTTTACTTGGGGTAGAAACCAATTTTGGATTTAGCTGAAGTCTGCTGGTGAAACTTGTGTAGTCTGTTAATCGGTGTGCTTACAAAAAGGCCTGCAGAGAGAACAAAGGAAGTTCGAGGATTCTGTGGGAAAAAGAGAATCTGGGTTATGACCGAGTGCACGGCCTCGTCCCTGTGTGAGTAAAAGTTTGAGGTTTTGCCGGCAGCATCGCCGAGTGCTGAGGGGTCCCCTGGTCCATAGGGCAACTCGGGAGGGTTTGCTTCAGGCTTTGCTTGTGAAAGGTGTGAGAAAAGCAAGCAGCTGTGAAGCAGATGAGCCCCCTCTTGCCTGTTGAAGTGTTGCATAAATCAAAGATAAACCTCAAGGTCCCTTCCCACCCAAACCATTCCGTGATTCTTTACCCTGGAGGCAAGGGTGCACCTGTCACCTCATTTCTCTTCACAGAGAAAAGCAAGGCACAATTCTCCCCAAGAATATTTCTGGGATTCACATCCTCTGAACCTCAGAGGAAGTAAAATCAATTCTTATCTCATTTACTGTGCCTGTGTTTGTGCCTAAGTAGAATGCAATGTGGAGATTGTTCACCCAAAGTGATGGTGTTTTGTTTCCTTGGCCTGTCGGGGCCAAGTGTGTGTGCGTGTCGGGACTCTTGGGTGACAGTCATGAGTTGTGTGCGGGGTTGAGTACTTGGCAGATTGGGTTTAGATGTAATGTAATATAGTATAATAAAGCAATTAATTAGTCTTCTGATAAGGCAGAATGCAGATTGGAAATATTTGCACATATGATCTTAAAGGACATGTGAACCACCTTTCTGTGAGACAAAGACACAAGACTTGGCCCATCCCTAACTTAGGACACAGCTAAAAAATAATAGATAAAATAATTTTTAACCTATTTTTGAAGAACTCTCTAAAACTAATGGCAGATGATATAGCTATTTTATCTGGTAAGCTTCCGTGCAAAGTTTCCTGCTGATGCTGCCTCAGACGGATGGAGATTTGGGAGGAGGGGGAAGAACAAAGTGCCACGGGGCTTTATTGGATGAGCCTTGAAAGGTTTCTGCAAGCTTCTATTGCAAGGTTGATGAACCTTGTGTTTGTTAACTTCAGTTTTGCTCAGTGTTTTAACCCTGCTTTGTCTCCTGTGGTGCAGATGACACATTCACACATCTTTAGAAAATTCAGTGGGATGCTCTTCAAACAACATGGGACTTTGCACCAGTGAGGGCAGAAACTTGATGGTTTTACCTCAATCTATAGTTTTTCAATATTGCTATAGAAAGTGCTTTTCTGTGAAATGTCTACTTTGGTTAGATCATGCAAATTGAGTGCTGGCTACTTCCATAAGATGAAGAGTAAGAATAACTCAGGAATGTTTCATCATCTGTCTCTGCACTGGTCAGAAATGGTAATTCGAGCTCAAATCTGTAGAAATTTAGCAAAAGAAGTTGGACACTCAGAGGATAAAAATAGAAAAAAATGCATTGGAAGGATTTTTCCTGCTAGTGAGTGAGTTTTTACCTGTAGGAGCATCGGGGGGGTAGCACGGTCGGGACGGACGGAGACGAGAATTCGTATTGCTATAAGCTGGGTGATATGGGGTAACCTTTAAATGAGGGCCGTCTTCTCCTAGGAAATGAAAGAAGTAACAGGTATCCATAGTTAATGAACCTAGGATTTCTAGCTCTTGAAGGTCAGATTTATCAGCTTTAGAATTATCAATGTAAGTTTGGTGTTTCTGGCTGGGAGTTGGAGATACGTGATGATTATCATATGACCAATACTTATCAGGAGTAACATTATCAAAACCCTTTGGGAAAGGTACTCCGACTAGACAGGTTGAACAAGGTTTGTCAGGGCTTGTGTCAGATAGACGGATGGTATCGGAGCCTGCAGACCTGGCTAAAGCAACCCAGACATTCGTCTTTGGTTGATTGACAGGTAAAGCTTCTGTTTGTGCTGCCTGTGCGACTGCTTGCGCTGTTTGAGCTGTAAGAGCCCTTTCAATTTTTTCTCCTAGAGTTTTTCCAAGTTCATTTGCCTGGATAATTGCCACTTTCTGTGGACTCCCAATTTTGTTACAGGCATCCATCATTTCAGGCACTGTGGGTTTTTCTTTTCCTAGGGCTTTGATAACTCTTTTACATTCTGCATTGCCATTATTTTCAATAATGTCCCGTATCATTATTGGGCAAGCCATATTATCGCCGCATTGTCTTTCTGCTCCTTGCGTTACCCGGCCCACAAATGTGGTAAATGGGTCAGACGAGTCTTGCCTAATCAGATTATAGGCTTTTTCAAAACTTCCTGCAGGCTGAATTTGCAAAAAGGCTCTGCGAGCCATCTTTTTAATGTCATCTAACGCTGTTTTGGGTAAATTCACTCGATTATCATTCTGATCATCAGGAGGGTCACCAGTCAGCTTAGACATGACAAGGGTACGAAGGTCTGCATCGGTACTTTGTCTATAAGTGGCTAGTGCCCCTGTAAGCAGTCTTTTCCATTTGAGTTCCCATAGCGTATATTGTGAGTCTGTGAGAATTATACTAGCAAGATTTTTACAGTCATTCAGTGTGAGTGTATGTCCTTCCAGGACTGTCCTTTTCAGCAGTTGCTTAAAATACGGGGAGCAGATACCACCGTCCCTTATTGCTTTTCGCAATTCTTTTATCTCAGGAGGTGGGATAGCCACCCGTGTTCTAGGACCAGCGGCTTGCTGGCTGAATGGCACAGGCATAGCTAGAGGATTTAGACTTTCTTCTTTGCAAATCTGGCCTCTGACTTCATCCTAGTCTGTTAGGTGAAAATTATCAAAAGACTTTTGTGGGTTTTCTAACTTGGGATTAATGCTGATGAATTTTCAGCGTTTAGTGTCTCTTTTTGGGTCAGAAATCTGTCCCAAACACTGGGGAGACTCTGAAGCTGTTTGGGAACAGTTCTTTTTCGAAATTCTTTTGTGTTGGATCAAAGGGTTGGCATTTTCAGGGTAAAGACCCTGAAAATAATTTGGCAGATCAGGAAGCTAAAGATGCAGCAGAAAATGGAGCTGAAAGAGTTAATATTAACTCCAAATGAGATAAAATTGGAAATTCCAAAGTTTAGGGAAGCAAAAAAAAAAAGGCGAATTAAGATAGGTGGCGAAAAAGATGAATGGGGGAAATAGAAACATCTTGATGGAAGACAGATAATAAAATGCTTAGTAGGGAATAGCAGAGGACATGTATCAAAACGCCCAGTGGGATACTCAGGCTTTGTGCGATCATTTTTTGTAAGGAACTATGGATGCATTGCGATTTTTGGAGTAGAAAAACAAGTAACTGAAAGATGTATAATTTGCCAAAGGATAAATAAAAGGGTGATGAGAAAAACAACATAAGAAGGTCGTGACTTAACTCGTCGACCATTTCGAAGTATCCAAGCAGAAGTTTGCTTTGGTAAGCTCTGGATTTATTTGTAAAAACCGTTTAATCCAGGAAAAAAAAAGGATATACCACATGCTGGGCAGGGGGGAGATTGTAAGAAAATAACATTTTTAAAGGCAATAAAAGAAAAATGGTGAAAGTATAAGGCTGGGAAAGAAATATTACCTCATCCATTCCTGTTTGTTCCCCCACTCGTTCGCGGCTGCCCCAGCCCCTGTGCCGGCTCCGGCCCGGCCCGTCTGTCCCGGTCCGTCTGTCCCGGTCCGTCTGTCCCGGCCCGTCTGGCCCGGCCCGTCTGTCCCGGTTCGTCTGTCCCGGTCCCGGCCGCCGGGCCCGCGGCCGCTCCGCTGGCCGTGCTGGCGGAAGGGGCGGGGGGTCCGTCCTGCCGCGTGCACCGTGGGTACCGCGCTGACCGCACCGAGGGGGGGTCCCGTCTGTCCCATCCCCGGCTGCCCTGGCTCTGCTCGGCTCCCGCCGCTGCAGCCGGGGTCAGTCGCCGGCTTGGTCTCTGCCGGATCAGCCGCCGTGAGCCACGTGGGGCCAATCCACGCTGCGGCTCGGTCTGCACCGGAACAGCCCCTGGGACGATCCCGGCTGCAGACTCCGCCTTTGGAGGACCGAGACCCTGAGCTGTGCCGATCCCCTCGGGCGATTCCCCCTGCAGACCCCGCCTTTGGAGGACCCAGACCCTGAGCTGTGCCGAGTTCCCCCGTCCCGCCCTGAGCTCCGTTCCCTTGGTAACCACAGCTCCCGCTGCTCAGGGGAACTCTCTAAAGGAATCACCTTATCGAAACACTAAAAGTTCAGGTAAAAGAAAGCCCTCTCCTGATTCATCCTAAAAATACGGGAGAAAAACTATAGAAGATAAAAATCCAAAAAGAATGGGATAAAGGGATTAGTGTATTTCCATTAAAAGAGGCTCCCATAGGAGGGGGCGGACCAGGGTTTGTAAATGCTCCTTTGACTTCGTCTGAGGTCTGAAATTTTAAGAAATAAATAAAAGGGATATTTGGAGGATCCCATAGGCATAGCTGAACAATTAGACCAATTTTTAGGTCCAAACATTTATACTTCAGAAGAGATGTGGTCTGTAGTGAAAATAATATTTTTCTCAGGAAGAAAGTCAATTAATCAGAGCAGCTGAAATAAAAGCTTAGGAAAAAAGATCATCTGCAGGGACCCCCAGAGAAGACAAAATGCCAACTGTACCTCCTGAGTGGGGTAAAAATAACGAGGAGGGGAGTAAACACATGAATAATTATTGTAATTACATAATCAAAGGAATAAATGCGACAGCATATCAAAGGCGAAATGCAAAAAAAAAAAAAAAAGGTTTTTAAGGGACAGCTTTTCGAGGGGAAAGAAGAAACTGCAACTAAATAGATAAACAAACTTAAGAGAAATAGGAAAATGGTCCTAAGTAAGCAGAAGATCTGAAGATCTTTAAAGAGATGGGCACAGAGGAGGAATAGGGAGGTCATAAGCTCTAATTTTCTGGGGGGCACAAATACCATCTGGAGCCTGTGGTAACTTTAAAAGTGGGTCCCCAAGAAGAAGAATTGGAATTTGTAATAGACACAGGGGCAGAGAGAACCTGCCTGTTAAATATTCCAAAAATTTATAGTGTGAGCAAACGTATAGTGAAAGTAACAGGGGCAAAGAGGGAAAGTTTTACATTTCTGGTCATTAAAGATGTAGTAATTGAGGGAAGAAACTAAAATTTGGATGGGAGATGTCTTATTGGTCCCAGGGGCAGGTAGCAATTTATTGGGAAGAGTCTTACAAGTGCAATTAAGAACAGGAGTTATATCAGAAAATGGGAAAATGACAGCTAGAGTTTTAAAATTATTTAAAAGAGGATGAAGAAAAAAAAAACAACAAAGAAGTTTGAGGTGGGGAAGGAAATAGGGGAGGATTAAATATCGACCCCATAAGGGTTACAATTGAGAGAGAAGATTGTCCCATACGTGTACGTCAGTATCCTGTATCTTTAGAAGGACGGGAAGATTTGAAGCCAGTAATAGAAGGACTAATAAAGGATGGGGCATTAGAACCTTGTATGTCTCCTCACAATATCCCTATTCCCCCAGTAAAGTCTGATGGGAGTTATAGACTAGTACAGGATTTAAGGGAGGTTAATAAAAGAACTCAGACTCACTACCCAGTGGTAAAATATCTTAGACACTTAATAAATAAAAGTAGCTAGAAAACCAACCATGAGAAAATTGCAAGAATTTTATTCATTCTCCCTCCCTCTTCAAAGAGAGAGATCAGAAAATTACCTAGATTATTGAAATATTATAGATTGAGGGGTACGCCCAAGTAGCAAAATTTGTGTATGAAAAAAACGGACAGAAGGAGATGATATAAAACAGACCAAAGAAGATCTTGTTAAATTAAAAGAGTTAAGTTAAAACTAGCCTAAGTACCAGCTTTAAGCTTACCTTTGTTAGAAAAGTCATTATCATTTATACATAAATACAGAAAATGGAGTACCTCATAAAATTTTAATTCAAGACTAAGGAAGAGTAAAAAAATATCTAGTAGCTCATATATCAAAGATGTTAGACTCAGTAAGCCACAGCTAGCCAGTAGGTATTTAACAGCTACTGCAATCCTAGTAAAAGAAAGTTGTAAGCTTACTTTTGGAAGTAATTTAGTTAGGTTCACTTCATACCGTCTGAGGTGTGTTGAATCAAAAAAAAAACAGGTAAGAAGAGAAGAAAGAGAGAAGTTGAAGTAGGGAGGTGGTTAGCAAACTCTGAGATGTTAGAATGTGAAGTGATGACATCTTGGTGCTAGAAGAGAGCAGAAGTGTGAATGCGGGTTTTTTGCATGAAAGGCAGGGAAGTGTCTCAACACACGGTTGTTAGGAGGTTATTCAATGCCGAACAGAGGTCCAGAAAGGGTTTAGCAGAACGGGCTCTCCTTGAAGGGAAAAGAGGAGAAGTTGACTAGAGAAAGGAAAGGAATGTCAGGAGCACCTGGGGACGCCAGGTTTGGGGTTGTCAAGGTTGGGAGGTGTCTGCCCGCTCCCTACGAGCGGCGGGGTCTCGGGGGCTGCGGCAGGCACCGATCCATGGAGGTGACCCGGCGGCGGTGCTGGCAGCAGGGGACACACGGGTTTGCCAGGCAGGAGCGCGCTGGCTCCGTGGCGGAACTGCCGGGGGGGCTCCCAGACTGCCGGGGTCCCGAGTCGAGGATGGCAGTGTCGGCCCCAGTAAGTGGGCCGAGAGAGAGAAGGAAAGAGAAAGAGAGAGAAGAAGAGAGAGAGAGGGCAAAAGGGACCCAAGGCTGCCCCCAGGGTCCCCGTGCCCGTGGCTGTTCTCCCCTGCTCCGGCCCTGCAGCCAAGTGGCAGCACGGCATTGACAGCAAGGCCGTGAAAAGAGCGGGAGGGGGGCTAGCACTAAAAGATAAAATCAAAGCAGAGATTGCTGACTCTCCAAACCTCACAAAGTAGTTTGTTTTTCTTAAGTAAGAAGGTTTTTGGTCTTTTCTTTTGTGTGTTTTGTTTGCTGTTAAAAAGAAGTTTTTTGGTTTTTGGTTTTTTTTCCTGAAGAATGGGTTTGTAAGGCTAAAACAATTAAATGCTGCCCAAAAAGTAAAAAGCAATAGATGTGATACATCTCATGTTAAAATTGGTCTAGTTTTTCTTATTTAACTAACTGTAACTCACAAAAAGAAGAATTTGCCTCTGCAGCTATTAGCACAGCTGGATAGAAGAAAAAGAAGAAGAAGAGACTGCTGTGGAAAAAGCTTTTATCTAAACCCAAAAAGTTTGGAAGAAAAGTGAATGGTAAAAGTTAATGCAGTATTATCTTTCTTTTATTACTATGCTATTAAGAAGTCCTTTCCAGGTACTACTGAAGCAACAATCAGAATCACAGAAAGAGGGTGAATTCATGCCAGCAGAATCAAAGGACTTGTGAAGGAACCTGAGGAATGGACTATCGCATTTAAACAAGTGATGCCAAACTGACTTTCCAATGGGGACTGAGTGGTAATAGTTTCGAAAAAGGCAAATGATCCAAGAAATGTACAAAGAACAACACAGAATTAAGAATTAAGACAACGCTTATGCCACTGGTTTCAAGCACTGCCTGGTTTTATTCTGGTCTTGCCTGAATAAAACATGTCCTTAGGGGAGGAATACTCCAGATAGAAGGATCAAGCCTGTTTTTGTGTTCTGACCTTAGCCTGAGAATTGTACAGGGGAGAAGGGGAATTACCATTTCCATCAGTAAACTTTATTTGATTCATTCCAATAGTGGACATGCTAGCTGGGTTATAAGTAAATGCTTGAATTGTGAGAATAATTAGTATGGAAGTTCACAACATTTTTGCTCTTATTGCAAAAAGTGTTAACGTAATAACTTAGCTTTGTGGATGGGAATTATCAGTGCCTGGTGAATGAGAGATACCTGAAGAACGGTAAGAGACCACAGTTAAAGGGTGTCCAAACCAATTTGCCTGGAAATTATTTAAGAGAAAGTGACAAGGAAATAGAGGGCAAGACCAGATTGGCCTCTGTATTTCGCCACGGAGAAGATCAAATACACCTGCTGTGGGTTGCAACCTCACAGGCCTGGGAGATGGGAGTATAAGCCATACTGGACCTCTGTTATTCCTGTTTCTGGCACTCATTTGTTCTCTTTTCCCTTTCGGGATACCAGCAAGATCGTGTCACAAATGCTACAGAAAGCATCACGTGGAAAGAAACCAAAGTTCCTCTTTAATTACACATACCTATGTCAACAGCCACTGTTATAACCCATCCAAATTAAGAACCTGTAGGCAAAATGGAGTAAGTTATTGGATTACAAGAAACTTAGGAAAAAGTGGTAATAGATTTGGAATTGAATGTCCAAAAGGAGAGAGATGGATTTGTTTTACATTTAATCTTGAAGATACGGTTCGAGATTTGGTAAAAAAACAAATAAACGAAAAGGTAAAACCAGCACAGCAACTTAACTCTGTATTGACCCCAAATTATCTATTGAGTCGTATTACAAGACTCCAAGCAGTTATAGAAATGATAGCAAATGGAGCTGCCCAGGCATTGGAGTTAATATAAAGTCAGCTAAGCCAAACAAAAACTGTAGGGTATCAGAATAGGTTGGCTTTACACTATTTATTGGCCAAAGAAGGGGGTGTTTGTAGAAAGTTTAATATATCAAATTGTTGAAAATTGATGACCACAGAAAAGTGATTCTAGAAAAAGCAAAAGAAATCAAAGAAGAAAAAAATATATATGCATATAACAACCAAGGTACCGGTCCAAAAATTAGAAAACAATGTTAAAACCTAGCTGGTAGGGTAATGTATTAGAAGAAATTAAGATCTTTCATTTTATGTGTTGCAACTATTTTTATATTTCTTCCTTGTGTAATCCCCTGTTCTATTTTGCCCGCATAGTCCAGAAGATGCAAGTAGATAAGAAATGTTGCTCAAGCCAAAGGATTTACAAAGAATAAGAGTGGGGATTGTGAAAAATGCAGGTATTTTATGATTGGCTTTTTTGAAACATTAAAATGAATATTATATGTGTTGTGTTAGAAAGTAATGCTGTATTAATTCTCTTAAGTAGTGTGTTAAATATAGTTTTAGGTTACAAAAACTGTTAAAATAGAAACGATGCTATGTAAAATACTTTTTTTAAAGAAAGGACTTGCAGCGAGATAGCGGCCACAGGACACCTGGATCTTTCAGAGAAAAAGAATTTATTGCCCTCTTATCAGAAGAAACAAACTTCTTCCTGCCTCCAAGGTGCTGTTAGGATTAGAAGGAAGAAGTGGATGATGACCAGATAGAATCCTGTATTTGAATGGAATTTATGCACCATGTATGAAGTGTATGACTATGCAACAGGCTATTGCTTTTAAGGGTTAATCCTTTGTTAACGGGGGTCCTTTTTCGGGCCCGTGCTGCCCAGAAAAAGGTACCCGGACGTCCGTAACTCTTTGTTTTTGTTGTCTCATATTGTCCTAATTCAAATTGTCCAAATTATTATTACTCTAATTGTATGACTATTTTTATAACCATTTTATTACTATTAAACTTTCAAAAATTTTAAAAGCAAGTGATTGGCGTTTTTCACACCAGTCTGTTAGGTGAAAATTATCAAAAGATTTTTGTGAGTTTTCTAATTTTGGCATTAATGCTGGCGAATTTTCAGGGTTTACTGTCTAATTTTGGGTCGAGAAATCTGTCCCAAACACTGAGGGGACTCTGGAGCTATTTGGGAACAGTTATTTTTTGAAATTCTTTTATGTTGGGATCAAAGGGCTGGCATTTGCAGGGGCAAAATAATTCTCTGTCTGTCCTGTATTTATTAAAGCAGCTGTCATATTCCAACCTCCTCCTCCTCCTCCTCGTCGCCCGGTTTGTGTGCATGGATGTGGCTGTGCAGACAAATCGTGACACAAAGCAGTCCCACTGGGTGCTAGGAGTGTGGAAGGCGAAAACGCGGAGGCACACCAGGTATCGGTTGCTCAGGGTTACGCGCTGCGGAGGGATCTCTCGGTGCCCGGCAGAAGGAGAGACGCGGAAGGATACATGCAAGGTGCTGCAGTTTTCGCCTGCTGTGGTGCCATGTATAGACGCAGTGGCGGCAGAAGTGGCGTGACAGGGCACAGGGATGCCGGCTGTGGCCGGACAGCGGCACGCAGCAGCACGGAACCGGGACCGGGCTGCACCAAAGCTGCGGCGAAAGCAGTGGGGGGTGGCGGCGGGGCCGTGGAGATAGAACTGCGCATGCGTGCAGCTGATCCCGGAAGCAGCGCTGTGGTTCGATGAGGTGGCATGGAGTGATATCACAGGTGCTGGGGTTGTAGCAACTGCGCATGCGTGGGTTCCGTCACTACTGCAGCGCAGGCAGTCATCATGGCGGCGGGCGGGCCAGGGGGTGCAGGAGGCGGCGGAGCTGCGGGAACGGGGCTGCGGCTGCGGCAGTGGAAGGGAACGCCGGGACGCCCGTGGTTGCAGGAGGTGGCGGAGCCACGCCATCCAGCAGGTCTGAAGCGGGAGGGTGCGGTGGGGAAGGTGCGGCTCGGCCCGCCATGCAGCGGCGGCGGCAGGAGAGGGGAAGCGACCACGGGCGGCGCTGACGGGAGGCTGGGCTGGAGCGCCGCAGCACCGGTACGGGGTGGCTTGGGTGGCTGGGGCGCCCCGGTAAGACAGTCATTAAAACACCCTAAATATTATTTTTAAAGCCCTGAAAAAGCCCTAAAGGTATCCTAAACATTTCCAGAGAATTCCTAAAAAACTCCTGCAAAAAAAGCCCTAAAATATCCCTAAAAATCCCTGAAAAATCACCTGAAAGACCCTAAAAAACTGTTTAACCCCTACCTGTAACACTGTGGCCTCACAACATCATCTCTACCTATTAATTGGGGTAACTGCAAGACCCTCAAACACCACCACAATCACCAGCTTGAGTTGGTCTGGACAGAACCAAATAAAATAAAATAAAAGGCTTTATAAATAGAAAAATTAAAAATTAAAATTAAATAAAAAATAAAATTAAAAAAATAAAATAAATGCACTAAAAATGGGAAAATAAAAAAACAATTAAATAAAATAGAACATTTAAAAAATAAAAAGCTTTAAAAATAGAAACATTAAAACTAAAAACTAAAAAAAATTAAAAAATAAAATAAATGCTTTAGAAAAATCAAAACTAAAAATAAATAAAAAATAAAATTAAAAAATAAAATGAATGTTTTAAAAATAAAAATATTAAGACTAAAAATTAAATAAAAACTAAAATAAAGTTTTAAAAATAGAAAGATCAAAAATAAAAATTAAATTAAAAAATTAAAACAAATGCTTTAAAAATAAAAAAATCAAAACTAAAAATTAAATAAAAAATAAAATTTAAAAAATAAAATAAATGCTTTAAAAATAGAAAAAGCAAAAAATAAAAATGAAATAAAAAATAAAATAAAAAAAATAAAATAGTTTAAAAATGAAAAATTTAAACTAAAAATGAAATAAAAAATAAAATAAAAAAATAAATGCTTTAAAAATAAAAAAATTTAAACTAAAAATTAAATAAAAAAAGAAAGTTTTAAAAATAGAAAGATCAAAAATAAAAATTAAATAAAAAATAAAATTAAAACAAATGCTTTAAAAACAAAAAAATCAAAACTAAAAATTAAATAAAAAATAAAATTAAAAAAATAAAATAAATTCTTTAAAAATAGAAAAAGCAACAAATAAAAATGGAATATAAATAAAATTTAAAAAATAAAATAGTTTAAAAATAAAAAATTTAACCTAAAAATAAAATAAAAAATAAAAAAATAAATGCTTTAAAAATAAAAAAATTAAAAATAAAAATTAAATAAAAAATAAAATTAAAACAATAAAGAAAAAATAGATCAAAAAAAAAAATTAAATAAAAAATAAAATTAAAACAAATGCTTTAAAAACAAAAAAATCAAAACTAAAAATTAAATAAAAATAAAATTAAAAAATAAAATAGTTTAAAAATAAAAAATTTAATCTAAAAATAAAATAAAAAATAAAATATAAAAAATAAATGCTTTAAAAATAAAAAAATTAAAAATAAAAATTAAATAAAAAATAAAATTAAAACAATAAAGAAAAAAATAGAAAAATTAAAAATAAAAATTAAATAAAAACTAAAAAATAAAATAAATGCTTTAAAAATAGAAAAATCAAAACTAAAAATTAAATAAAAAATTAAAAATAAAATAAATGCTTTAAAAATAGATAAAGCAAAAATAAAAATGAAATAAAAAATAAAATTAAAAAAATAAAATCAATAGTTTCGAACTAAAAAATGAAAACTAAAAACGAAATAAAAAATAAAATTAAAAAAATAAAATAAATGCTTTAAAAATAAAAAAATTAAAAATAAAAATTAAATAAAAAATAAAAAATAAAAAAATAGAAAAATAAAAAAAAAAATTAAATTAAAAGTAAAAAAAAGAATAAATGCTTTAAAAATAAAAAAATCAAAACTAAAAATTAAATAAAAAATAAAAAAATAAAATAAATGCTTTAAAAATAGA
Source organism: Agelaius phoeniceus (assembly GCF_051311805.1). Taxonomy (NCBI): domain Eukaryota; kingdom Metazoa; phylum Chordata; class Aves; order Passeriformes; family Icteridae; genus Agelaius; species Agelaius phoeniceus. The sequence continues at coordinate 34,358 of NC_135296.1, forward strand.
TAAAGCAAAACTAAAAATTAAATAAAATATAAAATTAAAAAATAAAAAAATGCTTTAAAAGTAGAAAAATTGAAACTAAAAAATAAAAATAAAATTAAAACAATAAAGAAAAAAGCTTTAAAAATAAAAAAATTAAAACTAAAAATAAAAGATAAAAATAAAATAAAAAGTTTTAAAATTAAAAAAATTAAAAATAAAAAAAAATTTAAAAAATTTAAAAAATAAAATTAATTAAAAATTAATAAAAAACAAAATAAAATCCGTAAAGTGCTGTAAAGTACCATAAAAGGTAATTTTGTAAAGCGCGACTGTCGTAAAAGTGTCGTAAAAGGTGCCGTAAAGCGCGACTGTCGTAAAACTGTCGTAAAAGGCGCCGTAAAGCGCGACTGTCGTAAAAGGCGCCGTAAAGCGCGACTGTCGCAAAACTGTCGTAAAAGGTGCCGTAAAGCGCGACTGTCGTAAAAGGTGCAAACGTTTTACGACAGTCGCGCTTTACGGCACCTTTTACGACAGTTTTGCGACAGTCGCGCTTTACGGCCCCTTTTGCGACAGTCGCGCTTTACGGCCCCTTTTGCGACAGTCGCACTTTACGGCACCTTTTACGACAGTTTTACGACAGTCGCGCTTTACGGCACCTTTTACGACAGTCGCGCTTTACGGCACCTTTTACGACAGTTTTGCGACAGTCGCGCTTTACGGCCCCGTTTACGACAGTCGCGCTTTACGGCACATTTTACGACAGTTTTGCGACAGTCGCGCTTTACGGCACCTTTTACGACAGTCGCGCTTTACGGCACCTTTTACGACAGTTTTACGACAGTCGCACTTTACGGCACCTTTTACGACAGTTTTCGAAACCTTTTACGACAGTTTTACGACAGTCGCACTTTACAGCACGACCTTTTATGGAACTTTTATGGTACTTTATAGCACTTTACAGTGTTTTTTTTTTTTTTTCATGTATTTTTAATTATTTTTATTTTGTTAATTTTGGGTTTTATTTATTTTTATTTTTTTATTTTTCTATTTTTAAAGCTTTTTTTTAATTTTTTTTTCTAAATAAATTAAAAATAAAAATGAATTTTTTTAAATTTTTTTATTTAATTTTTAATTTTTCTGTTTTTAAAGATTTTTTTAAGTTTTTAATTTTTTTTAATTTTTCTATTTTTAAAGCAATTTTAATTTTATTTTATTTTTTTTTTTTTTTTTTTTTTTATTTTTTAATTTTTTTAATTTTTCTATTTTAAGAGCTTTTTCTTTTTATTTTTAATTTTTCTATTTTTAAAGCAATTATTTTATTTTTTCAATTTTGTTTTCTATTTCTTATTTTTATTTTTCTATTTTTAAAGCATTTATTTTATTAATTTTATTTTTTATTTAATTGTTTTTAAATTTTTTTTGTTATTTTAAATTTTTGCTAATTTTTTTTATTTACTTTTATTTTTTCAATTTTGTTTTCTATTTTTTATTTTTATTTTTCTATTTTTGAAGCATTTATTTTTTAATTTTATTTTTTATTTAATTGTTTTTAAAATTTTTTTTATTGTTATTTTACATTTTTGTTAATTTTAGTTTTTATTTATTTTTATTTTTTGATTTTTCTATTTTTAAAGCTTTTTATTTTATTTTTTATTTTTATTTTTACTATTTTTAAAGCATTTATTTTATTTTTTTATTTTTGTTTTTTATTTAATTTTTATTCTTAATTTTTCTATTTTTAAAACTTTTTATGTTGTTTTTTTAATTTTATTTTTTATTTATTTTTAATTTTTCTATTTTTAAAACTTTTTATTTTGTTTTTTTAATTTTTTTATTTATTTTTAATTTTTCTATTTTTAAAGCTATTTATTTTATTTTATTGATTTTATTTTTTATTTAATTTTTATTTTTAATTTTTCTATTTTTAAAGCTTTTGTTGTGGTTGTTTTTTATTGAATTTTTAATTTTTCTATTTTTAAGGCTTTTTATTTTATTTTTTTAATTTTCTTTTTAATTTATTTTTATTCTTAATTTTTCTGATTTTAAAGCATTTATTTTTTAATTTTGTTTTTATTTAATTTTTATTTTTAATTTTTCTATTTTTAAAGCATTTATTTTTTTAATTTTGTTTTTTATTTAATTTTTATTTTTAATTTTTCTATTTTCAAAGCTTTTTGATTTTTTAAATTTTATTGTTTATTTATTTTTATTCTCAATTTTTCTATTTTTAAAGCATTTATTTTTTAAATTTTATTTTTTCTTTAATTTTTATTTTTAATTTTTCTCTTTTCAAAGCTTTCTATTTTATTGATTACTTTTATTTTTATTTAATTTTTTTTTCATTTTTATTTTTTGAAAGCTTTTTTTTTACTTTTTTAATTTTTATTTTTATTTATTTCTATTTTTAATTTTCCCTTTTTAAAGCATTTATTTTATTTTTTAAATTTTTTTATTTAATTTTTAATTTTTCTATTTTAAATGCTTTTTTAAATTTTTTTTTAATTTTTATTTTTATTTTTAATTTTTCTCTTTTTAAAGCATTTTTTTTTTAATTTTGTTTTTATTAAATTTTTATTTTTAATTTTTCTATTTTTAAAGCTTTTTATTTTATTTTATTTGGTGCTGCCCAGACCAATTTAAGCTGGTGTTTGTGGTGGTGTTTGAGGGTCTTGCATTACGGCACTACCTTTTATGGAACTTTTACGGCACTTTACAGCACTATAGAGTTTCTGTTTTTTATTTATTTTTAATTAATTTTGTTATTTTAATTTTATTTAATTTTATTTTTAATTTTTCTCTTTTTAAAGCATTTTATTCTATTCTATTTGGTGCTGCCCAACCCTGCTGTAGTGCATTTTTATACTTTGTAATACTTTGAAGTAATTTTGTTTTGTATCCCCATATTTTTCCCAAATGGTTTATCCCAAACTGTACCCTCCTCCCTTTACCTGTGTTATCCCTCTCCCGGGATGAGATCATCCCCAAACCCCCACCCTGGCTCTCTGTCAATCACTCAGCCTCCCATCCCCTCCATCCAGAAGTTTCAGTCCAAGTCGTCGAGTGATCAGCCAGAGGCTGGGAGTCAGCCCCCCAAGCCTTGCCCCATACACTCTCCTATATGTCTATCCCCCAGCATCCATCCCTTAGGGTCACTTAATGGTTGGTAGGATGTTATCTACTTTCGGTTTCCATCTCCCTTTAAATGTAACCTTGGCACATCTCCCGGGGCTGTGGGCAGCAGGCCCCTGAGGTGCAGGAGCTCCTTTGGAGCTCCTAATAAAACCTTGGATTAACCCCTGCTAAGAGTCGGCCCTTTATCATCTACCGATGTCTCTGGTGTCTCTTGTGCTGCAAAGGCCCCCAGCCCAGGTGCCCTCAGCACCCTCGGGGCACAGAGAGTGTCTCCCCCAGCCCAGGTGCCCTCAGTACCCTCGGGGCACAGAGAGTGTCTGCCCCCAGCCCAGGTGCCCTCAGTACCCTCGGGGCACAGAGAGTGTCTGCCCCCAGCCCAGGTGCCCTCAGTACCCTCGGGGCACAGAGAGTGTCTTCCCCCAGCCCAGGTGCCCTCAGTACCCTCAGGGCACACACAGAGAGTGTCTCCCCCCAGCCCAGGTGCCCTCAGCACCCTTGGGGCACAGAGAGTGTCTGCCCCCAGCCCAGGTGCCCTCAGTACCCTCGGGGCACAGAGAGTGTCTGCCCCCAGCCCAGGTGCCCCTCAGCACCCTCGGGGCACAGAGAGTGTCTGCCCAAGTGTTACTGAGAGGCTCACACAAACCCGCTCGGCCGCTGATTGTGGTGGTGTTTGAGGGTCCCCAGGACGAGGGAAGAGACGAGAATCTTGACTCCACCTTTCAGAAGGCTGAAATATTATTGTATGATCTCTATTATATTAAAAGAAAATGAGATATTAGAACTATACTAAAAGAGCAAGGAGACATCAGAAAGCTGGAAAGGAATGAATAATAAAAACCTGGGACTGCTCACAGCCTCGATGCAGCTGGACCATGATTGGTCATCAAGTAGAAACAATGCACAGGAGAACAACCCAAGATGCCCCTGTTGCTAAACCATCTCCAGCCCACACTCCACAGCCAGCAGATTGTTATTGGTTCCATTTCTGTTCTGAGGCTTCTCAGGAGAAAAAACCCAGCGAAAGGATTTTCATCAAACACGTCAGTGCCAGGTGATGGCACAGGCAGCATCAGCTGGCAGAGGTCACTGTGTCATCCCTGCCAGCCCAGGTGTCACAGCAAGGAGGAGAGAGTTCACCCTGTGCTCACCCTGCAATACAGAGCAATACAACACACCACACATATTAACACAAGATGATAACCTTTTTCTATTTTCATTACATGTGGATTTATTGTTACAGGACACCCAAAACAACAAAAGCACACAAAAAACAACACTCATCTACCATTAACACCCCCTTCACATGACACACAAACTCACCATCCCTCTCATCACAACTGCTAAATTACACCCCAGCAATCATTGCTCCTCGGGAACGTGGTTCCCAGGAGCCTCCAAAAAATCCTCCTGCCTGACGAAATACCCGGTCCCTGGCCGGTCCGTGCCCAAACTTTGGCGAGGAACGTCGCCTCGCAGACCGACCGGGACCCGGGAAAAAAAAACCCAGCCGGGGGGGAAAAAAAAAAGAAAAAAAAAACCCAGCCGGGGGGAAACCTGGCTAGGGATTTTTTACTCTAAATTTACAAATGAGTTGAAAAACCTGAAAAGCAACAGTCACACACACGGTTAAATCCAGTCAGCATGCGCTCACACACGCAGAGACGAGCAGACACAGACAGACACAGACACGTGCTCTCACACACGCTCACGCACTCCTCCCATTTAAACGTTCCCTGCGGCTCTTACTCGAGACGCTGAAGAACGTGCTTCCACGCTTCTTCTGGCTGCCGCTCCTCGACATCAAATGGTAGATTCTGGGGAAATCAGTAGCCTCGGGGACCTGTGGGACGACAGGAAGCGGTCAACGAGTGGCTGACAGCTAGGACTTGTCCCCACTCTGGACCAATAAATTTTCTACCCAAAATCCCATAAAAGACAGATGAACAGGAAAGTTTTTATAACTGTTCTACCTAACTGTGACTACGTGCCAGGGCAGGGCAGCTCCGACCATAAGTGGTACAACGATATAAGCCGACACATACAGTGCAAGTGTACATGGAGTGTAAGTACATACAGTGTAAGCCAACATAGGTACACACAATGTAAGTAAGTACATACAGTATAAGCCAACATAGGTACACACAATATAAGTACATACAGTATAAGCCAGCATAGGTACAAACAATGTAAGCACATACAGTATAAGCCAAGACTTGAGGTAACTCTCTGGAAGATACTAATTCTTGAGCCCTATACCCTTTGAGAAGATGGAACCTATAGAACTGCTGCAGTCACGTGAGGAGGGCGTAAGACGTATCCTCCAGAAGTCCAAGAGAATGGCGTGGAAAAAAAGGCACTACAAAGCTGGTAGAGAGAAGGAAGATGGATGAGAACATCTTGTCCCTTTGAGACATTCCTGTCTCAAAGAGTAAAAATGCAAAGATGCCGGAATAAGGGATATCCGGAAAGGAACATGAGTAGAATACGAGCGATGTGGCACGGAATAGTGCCCACAAAGCGTTGACACGTAACAAAGGCCTATGACACGTAAGACAATGGACACAGACTACATAACACAGACACGGACAACATAACACAGAGACAAGTGGCAACTGCCTGGCACTGTCCCCTTAGGGACCTGAGATTCCTAGTGCAAGATGAGCCAGAGGCTGATGATACCAAAGGAAAGAAAGCCCTATGACGAGAGCACGTGATGATGAAATGTAACTCGTTAAAAGAAGTTAGTGCCACAGCAGTTAAGAGGATGCTCGAGAGGCTCGGCGAGCCTAGAGAAGGAAGCCGACTGCCGGGTGACCGTGGCCGTAGCTCCGGACCTGAAGGCGAGCTCCTCGGGGGAAAGATCCGTGACGACGTCGGGCCGAGGGAGGCGGACGACGCGAAGTACGCGAAAATGTGGAGATGGGTTGGAACTGCCCTGCCCGGCAAAGGCTCAGGCGAGGCTGAGGGGAAACCCTCTCCCTTTACTTCCAGAGAGCCCGCCCCGCTACAGACCTGTCCCCTAAGCTGACATCTGATTGCCTCCTGTGAGAGTAAAGGCTATTCCCCTGCTCCCAACCACTGGCCCCGACACTTAGCTTTTGGAAGAGGAGCGGACAAAATCCATCCTCGGTCGGACGTGGACGTGGAGATGCTCTCCGTGTGTGCTTCGGTGCTGCCGTTTCCAAGCTTTGGCTATGAGGCTCCTCTGGGTAGCTAAGACAAAACAGAAAAGGTGACTATTGCCCTGAAAGAGAGTAATCCTTGGGACTCCTCCGCAGCACTGCCCTGGCTCACCTCAAATCTTGATTTGACTCCAGAGGCTGCCCGGAACATACCTGCGAAAAGAAAAGGGACACGCTTAACATGCTGCTGCATAACACTCACCTATGAGTCAGCCTGCCTAAACTCCGACTCACCTGCCCTCCTCTGTTCCGGGGCATGCCTAGGGCAGTGACAGCACCTGCAAAGAAACAAAGCAGAAAATTTGCTGAGATACTGTGAAAACACAACCTCCCAAATCAGACAAGGATGCCACACTGATACCTTAAGCTCTCACCCACCTGGCATGGGCATGCTCAGCCAGGATAGATGGCAAGTGGACCACCTACAATAAAAAAAAACAAGAGGAGATGCTTAGAGCTGCACCAGAAACTGAGACCTCAGCAATAACAACTGCTTCTGTACGCTACTCAATGCTCACCTTGCCCACTCAGCCTTGACTGCTGCTCTCAGCCTTGACCTCCTAAAAAGAGAGACAAAGAACAATGCTGTAACAGCCACCATTTATGCTTCCTCTGCAGAGACAAACAGTGACTGACCTGCTCGGGGCAATCCCCTCACCTGGGATGGGGGGCTCTGCCCTGGATTTTATCCTTCTGCATCTGAAAGAAAGTTAGGACAAAAGTCAAAGGGCTGCAGGATAACTTAAGAGTTCCAGATATCTTCTGTCCATCTACACATCCCACCTAGAGTCCAACTACACCCCACATTACAAACTCCAAGTCCCCGGGACTTGTCCTATTGCACCGGGCTATGCGGCAGGGCAGAGCAGCTCCGGCACAAATGTGTGTGCTGACACCCGTGACACAGGACAGACAGGACATGACAGACAACGGGGACACAACACGGACAGAAAGCTCCTGGCAAGGAAAATGGCTGCAAGGACTGAGAGAATGCAAAAGGAGATGACCGAGGGGAGACCAATGGTGAGCTGATGAGGCTCAGAGAAACCTGGAGGAAGAAGATGCTAACCGAATGATTTATTCCAAGAACTGCAAAGATGGATGCCTGAGAATCCCACGGCCAGCAGCCTCTACCTGCCCTCACGTTCTTTCAAGTCCTAGTCCGCCATAATGGATCCTGGCGGGGCACAGCTGTCCACACAGCTCAGAACAAGACCTGAAAAGACACCTGACCGGATGCTGCTAAGGAGACAAGAGAGTCTGATGCCTGTCTGAGATCCCGAGTCAAAAGTTCTATGGCCTGGCTGCCAGGCCGAGGAATGCAGAGATCACAGATGCTAACAATGATGCCAGGGTTTCTGACAGGCCCCACAAAGGCCTAAGGTAAAGGACATGACATATCGAAACAACACATAATACACAAAAGACAAGTGACACGATACACACCGGGACTGCTCTGCCCTGTGCACCTCAGCACTGTGATCCAAAGTCAGGCTTTGCTTTTATGGGGCCTAAGGGGCCACTTCATGGACACCCCCCACCTCCAAAGGGGACTCAAAAACCCCTCCCTGTAATTCCCAAACCAGCCCCCTGCTTTTATCCCCTCTGTGGGTCGTGGTCCTCTACTTATCTCTCGCACAGCTGGGGATGCCGGTCTCGGGTGCGAAGAAAGGCCACCTCGTCAGCTGGGGAGCTCCTGCTGGCACCGGGCTGGTGTCTCTCGGACAGCTGTATTAAAGAAAACCAAACATCAGTGCCCGATCTTGGCAGCCCATCGGCCAAAACCCCACAAGTCTGCTACTCACCCTGCTCCTAAGAACGCTCAGCTGCTCGGGCTGCACGCTTCAGGCACGCTCGGAGACCGAGGCCGTCGTCCCAGGGGGTGCCCGGGTTAAGAGGAGATGAGGTGATTTGGCATGGCTGAAACCTGAGGGGACCCTCGCTCCTCCTCCCTACTTCCCCTACTCACCACAACTCCTTGGCAGGTGCCCAAGGCCACCCGGAGGGCACCTTTAAATAGAAGAGTTCAGGGGTTCCTCACCAGGTCCTGTAACGCATCCACAGGGCTCGCACGTGCAGGGAACCCGGTGCATCGGCCGGCTGGTGACGGGGGCTTGGCAGGCTCCGAGTGGATTGCCTAAAGCGCAAAAAAGAGAATGGAAGCTTAGAGCAGCACCGGAAACTGAGACCAGAGCAATAACAACTACTTCTCTCCACTGCACACCTTGATTGCTGGTATCCAGACTTAATTCCTAAAAAGAAAGACAAAGAACAGAGCTGTAACAGAGTCACCACATACACTTCTGCTGCACAGACAAATGGTGCCTCACCTGCTTGGGGGAAACCACTCACCCGGGATGGGGCCCTCTGGCACACATTTAATCCATCTGAATCTGAAAAAAAAGTTAGGACAGGAGTCAAGCTGTTGCAGGATAACTTAAGAGCTCCAGATATCCTGTGTCCATCTACAAATCCCACCTAGAGTCCAACTACACCCCACATTACAAACTCCAAGTCCCCGGGACTTCTCCTATTGCACCAGGCTACGCGGCAGGGCAGAGCAGCTCCGGCACAAATGTGTGTGCAGACACCCGTGACACAGGACAGGACGTGACAGACAACAGGCACACAACATGGACAGAAAGCTCCTGGCAAGGAAAATGGCTGCAAGGACTGAGAGAATGCAAAAGGAGATGACCGAGGGGAGACCAATGGTGAGCTGATGAGGCTCAGAGAAACCTGGAGGAAGAAGATGCTAACCGAATGATTTATTCCAAGAACTGCAAAGATGGATGCCTGAGAATCCCACGGCCAGAAGCCTCTGCCTGCCCTCACGTTCTTTCAAGTCCTAGTCCGCCATAATGGATCCTGGCGGGACAGAGCTGTACACACAGCTCAGAACAAGACCTGAAAAGACACCTGACCGGATGCTGCTAAAGAGACAAGAGAGTCTGATGCCTGTCTGAGCTCCTGAGTCCAAAGTTCTATGGCATCGGTGCCAGGCCGAGGAATGCAGAGATCACAGATGCTAACAATGATGCCAGGGTTTCTGACAGGCCCCACAAAGGCCTAAGGTAAAGAACATGACATATCGAAACAACACATAGTACACAAAAGACAAGTGACAAGATACACACCGGGACTGCTCTGCCCTGCGCACCTCAGCACTGGGACCCAAAGTCACGCTTTGCTTTTATGGGGCCTAAGGGACCGCTTCATGGACACCCCCCCACCTCCAAAGTGGACTCAAAAACCCCTCCCAGTAATTCCCAAACCAGCACCCTGCTTTCATCCCCTCTGTGGGTCGTGGCCCTCTACTTATCTCTCGCACAGCTGGGGATGCCGATCTCAGGTGTGAAGAAAGGCCGCCTCGTCAGCTGGGAAGCTCCTGCTGGCACCGGGCTGGTGTCTCTCGGACAGCTGTATTAAAGAAAACCAAACATCAGTGCCTGATGTTGGCAGCCCATCGGCCAAAACCCCACAAGTCTGCTACTCACCATGCTCCTAAGAACGCTCGGCTGCTCGGGCCGCACGCTTCGGGCACGCTCGGGGACCGAGGCCGTCATCCCAGGGGGTGCCTGGGGTAAGAGGAGATGAGGTGATTTGGCACGGCTGAAACCTGAGGGGACCCTCGCTCCTCCTCCCTACTTCCCCGACTCACCACAACTCCTTGGCAGCTGCCCAAGGCCACCTGGATGGCACCTTTAAATGGAAAAGTTCAGGGCTTCCTCACCAGGTCCTGTAATGCATCCACAGGGCTCACACGTGCAGGGAACCCGGTGCATCGGCCGGCTGGTGACGGGGGCTTGGCAGGCTCCGAGTGGATTGCCTAGACCACAAAAAAGAGAATGGAAGCTTAGAGCAGCACCAGAAACTGAGACTGGAGCAGTAACAGCTACTTCTCTCCACTGCTCACCTTGATTGCTGGTATCCAGACTTAATTCCTAAAAAGAAAGACAAAGAACAGAGCTGTAACAGAGTCACCGCATACACTTCTGCTGCACAGACAAATGGTGCCTCACCTGCTTGGGGGAAACCACTCACCCGGGATGGGGCCCTCTGGCACACATTTAATCCATCTGAATCTGAAAAAAATGTCAGGACAAGAGTCAAGCTGTTGCAGGATAACTTAAGAGCTCCAGATATCCTGTGTCCATCTACAAATCCCACCTAGAGTCCAACTACACCCCACATTACAAACTCCAAGTCCCCGGGACTTCTCCTATTGCACCAGGCTATGGGGCAGGGCAGAGCAGCTCCGGCACAAATGTGTGTGCACACATCCGTGACACAGGACAGACAGGACGTGACAGACAACGGGGACACAACACGGACAGAAATCTCTGGGCAAGAAGGATGACTGCAAGGACTGAGAAGATGCCAAATGATATGACCGAGGGGAGACTGATGGTGAGCTGATGAGGCTCAGAGAAACCTGGAGGAAGAAGATGCTAACCGAATGATTTATTCCAAGAACTGCAAAGATGGATGCCCGAGAATCCTATGGCCAGAAGCCTCTACCTGCCCTCACGTTCTTTCAAGTCCTAGTCCGCCATAATGGATCCTGGCGGGGCACAGCTGTCCACACAGCTCAGAACAAGACCTGAAAAGACACCTGACCGGATGCTGCTAAAGAGACAAGAGAGTCTGATGCCTGTCTGAGCTCCTGAGTCCAAAGTTCTATGGCATCGGTGCCAGGCCGAGGAATGCAGAGATCACAGATGCTAACAATGATGCCAGGGTTTCTGACAGGCCCCACAAAGGGCTAAGGTAAAGAACATGACATATCAAAACATCACATAATACACAAAAGACAAGTGACAAGATACACACCGGGACTGCTCTGCCCTGTGCACCTCAGCACTGAGATCCAAAGTGAGACTTTGCTTTTATGGGGCCTAAGGGGCTGCTTCAAGGACACCCCCCAACTCCTAAGTGGACTCAAAAACCCCTCCCTGTAATTCCCAAACCAGCCCCCTGCTTTCATCCCCTCTGTGGGTCGTGGCCCTCTACTTATCTCTCGCACAGCTGGGGATGCCGTCTCAGGTGTGAAGAAAGGCCACCTCGCCGGCTGGGAAGCGCCTGCTGGCACTGGGCTGGTGTCTCCCACACAGCTGTATTAAAGAAAACCAAACATCAGTGCCCGATCTTGGCAGCCCATCGGCCAAAACCCCACAAGTCTGCTACTCACCCTGCTCCTAAGAACGCTCGGCTGCTCGGGCCGCACGCTTGGGGCACGCTCGGAGACAGAGGCCGTCGTCACGGGGGGTGCCTGGGGTAAGAGGAGATGAGGTGATTCGGCATGGCTGAAACCTGAGGGGACCCTCGCTCCTCCTCCCTACTTCCCCGACTCACCACAACTCCTTGGCAGCTGCCCAAGGCCACCTGGATGGCACCGTTAAATGGAAAAGTTCAGGGCTTCCTCACCAGATCCTGTAACGCATCCACAGGGCTCACACGTGCAGGGAACCCGGTGCATCGGCCGGCTGGTGACGGGGGCTTGGCAGGCTCCGAGTGGATTGCCTAGACCACAAAAAAGAGAATGGCAGCTTAGAGCAGCACCAGAAACTGAGACTGGAGCAGTAACAGCTACTTCTCTCCACTGCTCACCTTGACTGCTGGTATCCAGATTTCCTTCCTAAAAAGAAAGACAAAGAACAGAGCTGTAACAGAGTCACCACATACACTTCTGCTGCACAGACAAATGGTGCCTCACCTGCTCGGGGGAAACCACTCACCCGGGATGGGGCCCTCTGGCACACATTTAATCCATCTGAATCTGAAAAAAATGTCAGGACAAGAGTCAAGCTGTTGCAGGATAACTTAAGAGCTCCAGATATCCTGTGTCCATCTACAAATCCCACCTAGAGTCCAACTACACCCCACATTACAAACTCCAAGTCCCCGGGACTTCTCCTATTGCACCAGGCTATGGGGCAGGGCAGAGCAGCTCCGGCACAAATGTGTGCACACACCCGTGACACAGGACAGACAGGACGTGACAGACAACGGGGACACAACACGGACAGAAAGCTCCTGGCAAGGAAAAGGGCTGCGAGGACTGAGAGAATGCAAAAGGAGATGACCGAGGGGAGACCGATGGTGAGCTGATGAGGCTCAGAGAAACCTGGAGGAAGAAGATGCTAACTGAATGATTTATTCCAAGAACTGCAAAGATGGATGCCCGAGAATCCTACGGCCAGAAGCCTCTGCCTGCCCTCACGTTCTTTCATGTCCTAGTCCGCCATAATGGATCCTGGCGGGGCAGAGCTGTCCACACAGCTCAGAACAAGACCTGCAAAGACACCTGACCGGATGCTGCTAAAGAGACAAGAGAGTCTGATGCCTGTCTGAGCTCCTGAGTCCAAAGTTCTATGGCATCGGTGCCAGGCCGAGGAACGCAGAGATCATAGATGCTAACAATGATGCCAGGGTTTCTGACAGGCCCCTCAAAGGCCTAAAGTAAAAGACATGACATATGCAAACAACACATAATACACAAAAGACAAGTGACACGATACACACCGGGACTGCTCTGCCCTGCGCATCTCAGCACTGTGATGAAAAGTCAGGCTTTCCTTTTATGGGACCTAAGGGGCCACTTCATGGACGCCCCCATCTCCAAAGGGGACTCCAAAACCCCTCCCAGTGGGTCCCTACCCAGCGCCCCGCTTTCATCCCCTCTCTGGGTTGTAGCCCTCTACTTATCTCTCAGACATCTGGGGATGCAGGTCCGTGTCAGGTGCAAAAGAAGGCAGCCTCAACATCTGGGAAGTTCCTGCTGGCACTGTTGTTCAACAACTTCCTGTTGTTTCTTAGTCAGCTACATGAAAGAAATGCAAATATCAATGCATGATCTCTGCAGCACACTGACCAAAACCCAACAATTCTGCCACTCACCGTTTTCCCAAGAATGCCTGGCTCCTGGGGCCGCACCCTTCGGCCGCGCTCCGAGGCTGATGCCATCGTCACGGGGTAAGCCTGGGTTAAAAGGAGATGAGGTCATGTGGCATTGCTGAAACCTGAGCGGACCCTCGCTCCTCCTCTCTACTTCCCCGACTCACCACAACTCCTTGGCAGCTGCCCTAGGCCACCTGGATGGCACCGTTAAATGGAAAAGTTCAGGGCTTCCTCACCAGATCCTGTAACGCATCCACAGGGCTCACACGTGCAGGGAACCCGGTGCATCGGCCGGCTGGTGACGGGAGCTTGGCAGGCTCCGAGTGGATTGCCTAGACCACAAAAAAGAGAATGGAAGCTTAGAGCAGCACCAGAAACTGAGACTGGAGCAGTAACAGCTACTTCTCTCCACTGCTCACCTTGACTGCTGGTATCCAGATTTCCTTCCTAAAAAGAAAGACAAAGAACAGAGCTGTAACAGAGTCACCACATACACTTCTGCTGCACAGACAAATGGTGCCTCACCTGCTCGGGGGAAACCACTCACCCGGGATGGGGCCCTCTGGCACACATTTAATCCATCTGAATCTGAAAAAAAAGTTAGGACAAGAGTCAAACTGTTGCAGGATAACTTAAGAGCTCTAGATATCCTGTGTCCATCTACAAATCCCACCTAGAGTCCAACTACACCCCACATTACAAACTCCAAGTCCCCGGGACTTCTCCTATTGCACCAGGCTATGGGGCAGGGCAGAGCAGCTCCGGCACAAATGTGTGCACACACCCGTGACACAGGACAGGACGTGACAGACAACGGGGACACAACACGGACAGAAAGCTCCTGGCAAGGAAAATGGCTGCGAGGACTGAGAGAATGCAAAAGGGGATGACCGAGGTGAGACTGATGGTGAGCTGAGGAGGCTCAGAGAAACCTGGAGGAAGAAGATGCTAACCGAATGATTTATTCCAAGAACTGCAAAGATGGATGCCTGAGAATCCTACAGCCAGAAGCCTCTACCTGCCCTCACGTTCTTTCAAGTCCTAGTCCGCCATAATGGATCCTGGCGGGGCACAGCTGTCCACACAGCTCAGAACAAGACCTGCAAAGACACCTGACCGGATGCTTCTAAAGAGACAAGAGAGTCTGATGCCTGTCTGAGCTCCTGAGTCCAAAGTTCTATGGCCTGGCTGCCAGGCCGAGGAATGCAGAGATCACAGATGCTAACAGTGATGCCAGGGTTTCTGACAGGCCCCACAAAGGGCTAAGGTAAAGGACATGACATATCGAAACAACACATAATACACAAAAGACAACTGACACGATACACACCGGGACTGCTCTGCCCTGTGCACCTCAGCACTGAGATCCAAAGTCAGGCTTTCCTTTTATGGGGCCTAAGGGGCCGCTTCAGGGACATCCCCCCACCTCCAAAGGGGACTCAAAAACCCCTCCCAGTAATTCCCAAACCAGCCCCCTGCTTTCATCCCCCCTGTGGGTCGTGGCCCTCTACTTATCTCTCGCACAGCTGGGGATGCCGGTCTCGGGTGCGAAGAAAGGCCACCTCGTCAGCTGGGGAGCTCCTGCTGGCACCGGGCTGGTGTCTCTCACACAGCTGTATTAAAGAAAACCAAACATCAGTGCCCAATCTTGGCAGCCCATCGGCCAAAACCCCACAAGTCTGCTACTCACCATGCTCCTAAGAACGCTCGGCTGCTCGGGCCGCACGCTTGGGGCACGCTCGGAGACAGAGGCCGTCATCCCAGGGGGTGCCTGGGAGGAGATGCGGTGATTTGGCATGGCTGAAACCTGAGGGGACCCTCGCTCCTCCTCCCTACTTCCCCGACTCACCACAACTCCTTGGCAGCTGCCCTAGGCCACCTGGATGGCACCGTTAAATGGAAAAGTTCAGGGCTTCCTCACCAGATCCTGTAACGCATCCACAGGGCTCACACGTGCAGGGAACCCGGTGCATCGGCCGGCTGGTGACGGGGGCTTGGCAGGCTCCGAGTGGATTGCCTAGACCACAAAAAAGAGAATGGAAGCTTAGAGCAGCACCAGAAACTGAGACTGGAGCAGTAACAGCTACTTCTCTCCACTGCTCACCTTGACTGCTGGTATCCAGATTTACTTCCTAAAAAGAAAGACAAAGAACAGAGCTGTAACAGAGTCACCACATACACTTCTGCTGCACAGACAAATGGTGCCTCACCTGCTCGGGGGAAACCACTCACCCGGGATGGGGCCCTCTGGCACACATTTAATCCATCTGAATCTGAAAAAAATGTCAGGACAAGAGTCAAGCTGTTGCAGGATAACTTAAGAGCTCCAGATATCCTGTGTCCATCTACAAATCCCACCTAGAGTCCAACTACACCCCACATTACAAACTCCAAGTCCCCGGGACTTCTCCTATTGCACCAGGCTATGGGGCAGGGCAGAGCAGCTCCGGCACAAATGTGTGCGCACACACCCGTGACACAGGACAGGACGTGACAGACAACGGGGACACAACACGGACAGAAAGCTCCTGGCAAGGAAAATGGCTGCGAGGACTGAGAGAAT
Organism: Agelaius phoeniceus; assembly: GCF_051311805.1. Lineage (NCBI taxonomy): Eukaryota > Metazoa > Chordata > Aves > Passeriformes > Icteridae > Agelaius > Agelaius phoeniceus. The sequence goes on from NC_135296.1 coordinate 50,114, forward strand.
GCAAAAGGAGATGACCGAGGGGAGACCGATGGTGAGCTGATGAGGCTCAGAGAAACCTGGAGGAAGAAGATGCTAACCAAATGATTTATTCCAAGAACTGCAAAGATGGATGCCCGAGAATCCTACGGCCAGAAGCCTCTGCCTGCCCTCACGTTCTTTCATGTCCTAGTCCGCCATAATGGATCCTGGCGGGGCACAGCTGTCCACACAGCTCAGAACAAGACCTGCAAAGACACCTGACCGGATGCTGCTAAAGAGACAAGAGAGTCTGATGCCTGTCTGAGCTCCCGAGTCCAAAGTTCTATGGCATCGGTGCCAGGCCGAGGAACGCAGAGATCACAGATGCTAACAATGATGCCAGGGTTTCTGACAGGCCCCTCAAAGGCCTAAAGTAAAAGACATGACATATGCAAACAACACATAATACACAAAAGACAAGTGACACGATACACACCGGGACTGCTCTGCCCTGCTCACCTCAGCACTGTGATGAAAAGTCAGGCTTTCCTTTTATGGGACCTAAGGGGCCGCTTCATGGACGCCCCCATCTCCAAAGGGGACTCCAAAACCCCTCCCAGTGGGTCCCTACCCAGCGCCCCGCTTTCATCCCCACTCTGGGTTGTAGCCCTCTACTTATCTCTCAGACATCTGGGGATGCAGGTCCGTGTCAGGTGCAAAAGAAGGCAGCCTCAACATCTGGGAAGTTCCTGCTGGCACTGTTGTTCAACAACTTCCTGTTGTTTCTTAGTCAGCTACATGAAAGAAATGCAAATATCAATGCATGATCTCTGCAGCACACTGACCAAAACCCAACAATTCTGCCACTCACCGTTTTCCCAAGAATGCCTGGCTCCTGGGGCCGCACCCTTCGGCCGCGCTCCGAGGCTGATGCCATCGTCACGGGGTAAGCCTGGGTTAAAAGGAGATGAGGTGATTTGGCATGGCTGAAACCTGAGCGGACCCTCGCTCCTCCTCTCTACTTCCCCGACTCACCGTGACTCCTCGGCCGGTGCCCAAGGCTACCCTGGTGACACCTTTAAACAGAAAAGGCAGAGGCTTCATCGACAAGTCCTGTGATTCTTCCGCAGGGCTCGGGAGAGCGGCGCACCCGGTGCGTCGGCCGGTTGGTGACTGGGGCTCGGTGTACTCCGAGTGGATTGCCTAAAGTGCAGAAACGGATGCTTAGAGCCGCACCGCAAAGTGAGACTGGAGCAATAACAACTGCTTCTGGACGCTACTCAATGCTCACCTTGCCCACCTCACCTTGACTGCTGATATCCAGCTTTACATCCTAAAAAGAAAAAGAACAGAGCTGTAACAGAGTCACACTTTACACTCTCTCTGCAGAGACAAACGGTGACTGACCTGCTCAGGGGAACCTCCTCACTCGGGATGGATGGATGGATTTTGCCCTGGATTTTATCCTTCTGCGTCTGAAAGAAAGTGAGGACAAAAGTCAAAGGGCTGCAGGATAACTTCACAGCTCCAAACATCTCCTGTCTATCTAGGAATATCATCTAGAGTCTGGCAACGCCCCACAAACTGCAAGTCCCTGGGACTTGTCCTGTTGCAGCAGGCTATGCGGCAGGGCAGGGCAGAGCAGCTCCGGCACAAATACGTGCAGACACCCGTGACACGGAACGTGACAAACAGGGGGACAACAAACACAACACAGCATGCTTGTGGTGAGGGTCTCGAGGGGAAAAGGCAAAAGGGACCCCAAAGACACACTAGGTAACACGGTACGCCGGACAACACGACGTGGACCGGAACTGCTCTGCGCTGCCCGCCTGAAAGCTGCCATCAAAAGTAGAGCCTCTCCCTTTAGCTGTCCTAAGAGGCCCCTTGGAGAAGATTGCTTTTCCCTCTGCTAATTTTTAAATCTGTCCCAGGAACTCCCAACCCACTACTCTCCCATCATCCCATCTCCAGGCCGTGGCCCTGACTTATCTTTTGGATGATCGGTGATGAGGATCCACGTTGCACCTGAAATGAGCCTGCCTCGGAGGGCCCCGTGATGGCCTGTTAGCCTCTCGGTCAGCTACAATAAAGAAAAACAAAACCAAAGTATGAGTACAGACTTATGTGGGCCAAATCCCAGCGAGTCAGATACTTGCCCTCTCCTGAGTGTGCCTGGCTCCTTCAGGCTCCAGCTTCATCCTGATTCCAAGGCTGTGCCCATTATTGTGAGTGGCACCTGGGTTAGAGAAAGGCAAAGTGAAATGGCATTCCTGTGAGTGCAGTGGGTGACCTTGTGTGCTGTAAGATGTGTGAATGCCTCTGCTCGGCTTCTAAAAGGCCTTGGGTGGGGGGCTCAAATAAACACCCTTTCTCACCCTGCTGCCTTCAAAACCACCCCCCCAACAATGACTCCTAACTGGATACCTGCTCAGCCTCCCTCTCCTAGTCACAATCCTCAACTCACCTGAAGCCTCAATCTCAAACATCACCTTGGACCCTGGGCAGATCCCTCTTGTGACACGATGAATCTGCTGAAAAAAGTGTTGTAATTGACACAACCTGGAGTCTCTGGAAGCTGCACTCCTCCTAAAAAAAATACAAAGCAAAATAAGAACAAAACCAGAAATTACAAATGCACTTTACCACCCCTAAACCCAAAGCTGGGAACTTAAATACTCCCTGTATTCCATGCTGTTTTCTTCACAGTATCTTCAAAGCCTCTGTTGCTTTAGATGCCCAGAAACACCTGCTGAAAACAAGCTGAGATAAGCTGAAAGAGCCTCTTACCTGAAATGAGAGGAGAGCTGTGATCCCAGCACATCCCAGAGGGGGAATGAAGGCCCTGAGCAAAGGCTGGGGTTAATATACCCCTGATGGTGCCCGCCTCTCGTTCCCATGGCACCCAGGAAAAGGGAGGGGGCCAATCCCACCGGGTATAAAAACCCTCAGAACAGCTGAGGCTGTTTGGCTCCTCTGACTCAAGTTCAAGGGGAGAAAAGAGCTTGTTATAGAAGGAAACTCTTCTGAAAAATAACAGTGTTTTCTTTTTTTGCAGCAACTACTTGGAGTAAAAGGGCAGGAAACTGGTAAGAAATAAAACTTTCTGTTTAGGCAGCATAACTAGATAAACTGGCTCATTTGATGTTAACTCACATAATTATTCCTTAGTGGCTACTAAGTAGTACTTCACGTGTGACTAAGTCCAGTGGAGAAGAATGCTTATGATATGAATTGTCTAAGTCTCCTTGGGACCTCTAATTAGGCCTATCTACATTATAAGTAAAAATAAGGAAAATAAAAGCTTCCCAGGCAGTGTAAGGGTTAAGTGCATGCCAGGCTCACCCTGCTCTGAGATACTTGGTGCTATGGCACAGAAAGAAGGGCCCTGAAATGTAGTTTTAAACCCTTAAAATGCTGAAAAAAGCAGAGCTTCCTTCCAGTGCACCCCTTAAGCAGAGGAAATGGGGCAGTTACCTCTACTGAAACTAATACAATAGCAAATAAATAGCTTCTGCCCTTTAATTTATTCTCCTTAAGTACTGGGAAAAGAGGGGTTTTCCTCTCTCTTTAAATCTCTCCGGTGATGAAAAAGGAGGGATTTTCCCCTCAGTTCAAACTCTTAAGATGGAGGGTACAGCTGGGCTTCTCCCTCAATTTAGGCCTCAGGACAACAAAATGGGGGTGGCTACCCTAAATTCAAACCCGTAAGAAACATTGTCAAGGTTTTCCCCTTCTATTTAAACTGGAAAATAATCGAAAATGAGGACTCCCTGTCAATTAACACCCCGAACAGCATAGAAAAGGCAGGGATTCTTTCAACTGAGACCACTAAAATTGCAGGGGAAGCAGAGTCCCTCCCAGTTTGAACACAAAAAATAAAGGAAAAGGAAGCTTTTTCCCTTTTTTCTAAACCCTTTTTCTCCTAATAACCCCTCTCCTTTCTGGGAGTGCTGTGGAGGGTCTGGGGGCCCTGGGGAGGGACTGGCACAGTAAAAGGGGAAAGTTGAAAGCCCTCTCCTGGAACCCCACATGCTGCCTGGCCTGCTCAGATGCTGCCCCTTGGCAAAAGGGCTCTTCCCTTGGCATTTTCTCAAAGTGATGCTCCGTGCCGAGGTGGGTCCGGCTGCTCCCTAGTCTGTGCTGGATGCTCCGACCGTAGTTCCTGGAGGGACCCTTGGGATGCCCCTGTTAGCCCCTCTGGACTAGCGGCTCCCTGTGCGGGTGTGCCTGGGTAACCCTCTGAAAACAGCTGGGCACACGAGGGGTGCTAGACCTTGGAGTGGGCTTGAGGTGAAGAAAGGTCCTGTGAGGAGTTCCTTCCCCTGCACAGCCCTTCGTCTGCCCCTTAAACCATGGGGTGCCAGACTTCCCTTTCTAAGGAAATTAACCGTCTTTCCTCTCTGTGTGCCCGTGGCCGAAACGGCGATTCGGCCTCCAAAACTGCAGAGAACGATTTCTCACGGACCGCGGCTGCCGACGCCGAGAACTCTCGCCGCCCTTGGAGCGCCACGTGCCTCCTGCGAACGGACGTCGACGCGCAGCGGGGGTGAGTTTGGCTTTACGGGGAAGAGGGCCGGCGCAGGATTTCTCAGGGAGCAAAGCTGCCCCCGTCGAGAACTCGGGCTGCCCTGGCAGTGCCGAGCACCTCCTGCAAACTGACATCGGGAGACGCGGGGGGTGAGTTTTTCTGTGCAGAAGTTCTCCCAGACCAAAGCTGAGAGCATCTAACCCTAACCACAACAACTTAGCTGGGTCTAAAACTTACAGCCTTTGGACTGGCAGCGTGGGACCCAACCCGCTGTGCCACCGCTGGCCCCTTGCTCAAGCATTCCCCTGCAGTCCTAAAACTCTGCATTTTCAGAGGGTGTTTCCTCTGACCCTGACCGTAATCTTCAAAATATGCTAAAGACTCATAAAATGGCTTTGAAAAAGCCCCAACAATACCCTAAGAAGTCCCAGAAAAGTCCCTTCCAAAATCCCCTAAATACCTTTAAAAGTCCTGGAAAAAAAGCCTCACAAAGACATGCTCAGTCTCCAAACTCTACCTCTTGCTGTCTAGCCCACAGATGTCGTCCCTACCTTTTTGCAGTGGGTCTGTTGTCCTCTGAGGGTTCTGTCATTGTGCTGCTGTGTGAGGGTTGCTGTCTGGTCTCGCTGTTAGGGTTGCTGGTTTGTGCTGCTGTTGGGGGAAAAGGCTGTTTTTAGGGGGGCTGCTTAGGCTGAGGTTAGGCCTGGGGTGAGGGGTGGTACAGCTGTACCGTGCACCCCTGATCTCCACTGGACTGTCCAGCCCTCAAGCCCTCTCCCTTTACCCCTCAACCGGTCCCTCTGCCCCCCAGCCCTCAGCTCCTGTGTGTCACCCTTGACCCCTCTCCTTTGCCCCTCAGCCCCCAGCTTCTCTGTGTCACCCTACAGCTGCCCCTGCCACCCTCAGCATCTCTGTGTGTCACCGGCTGTCCCCTCTCCCTGTTCCTCCCTCAGCTCCCAGCCTCTGTCACCCTCAAGCCCCCACAGTGCCCCTCAAGCTGCCCCTCAGCGTCCATGTGTTGTGCCATGAAAAACCCTAAAAAAACCTAAAAATTCCCTGAAAACCCCCTGATCTTCAAAATGTCCTATAAACCCCATGAAAACCTAAAAATAGCCTCAGGATGCTGTTAGAATACACTGGAAATACAATACTTTTAAAAAACCCCTAAAAATCCCCAAAGAACCTTTAGAAATCCCTAAATATACCCTAAATAGTCGAAAAAGAGCTCTAAAAATACCCCAACAATCCTTAAAATGCCCTGATAAGACCCTAAAAAAGCCTAAAAATTCCCTCAAAAACCCTAAAAATACCCTAGCCCTAAAAAGTCCTCCACATACCCTCAATAGTCCTAAAAAACCCCCAAGAACACCCAACCCCCCCCCCAAACAATTCTTAAAAGTACTAAGAAAGCCCTTAAAATACCCTAACAAAATCTTTTAAAAGCCCTAAAAGCATCCTAAATGTTCCCAGAAATTTCCTGGAAAACTCCTCCAAAAAAGCCCTGAAATATCCTTTTAAAGCCATGAGAAAAACCCTAAAAAAACCCCTAAAAAACTGCTCAGCCCCCAACTCCTGTCACTCTCTAGACCACGAACATCATTGCTACCTTTTTATTAGGCTTGCTGCCTGCAGCTGCTGGGAGAGTTCTGGGGCTGTCCCAGCATTGGGGTTACTGCCTTGTGCTGCTGTTGGGGAAAACTGGGGTCCTAGGGGTGCTCTTTAGGGTGACCTTGGGGTTGGGTTGAGAGCTGCTGCCCCTGTACCCTAACCCTACCTGGTACCCTGTGTCCTTTGTACCCCTAACCCTCAGTGTGAGCTCTCCATCTGTCAAGCCTCCCCCTCCTTGCCCCTCAGCCCGCAATGTCTGCGTGCCACCCCGAGACCTCTGACATTGTCCCTTGGCCCCCTGGCCTCCACCGTGCGCTCTCCACCTGGTTAGGGGTGGTTTTTAGGGTAAGGTTAGGGGTGGTGTGAGCGCTGGTTCACCTGTCACCCTCAAGCAGCCCCCACTTTGCCCCTCAAGGCATCTGCTCCCCCTCACCCTTTTCTTGTCACCCTCAAGTTCCCCACTCTCAGCCTCTCAGCATCTCTGTGCCACCCTGGAGCCCCCCAGTTGCTCCTAACGCCCCCTTCTGCCTCTCAGCTCCCCCCATCCTCTGTGTCACCCTCCAGCCCCCTCCCCTCAGCCCGCAGCCCCCTGTGACACCCTGCAGCCCACAGACGTTGTCCCTGCCTGTCTCGCCTGGGTGTTGTCCTGCTGCGAGAGCCGCGCCGTCCTCCGAGGGTTCGGGCTCCTGCGTGCTGCTGCAGGGGACTCACGGGTGGGCGGTGGGTGAAGTAACGGATGGAGCGGGAAGTGTGGTGGGACGGGTTAAGGGCAGAGTGAGGGATGGAGCAAGGGCGGGCTGGAAAATGGAGTAGGGTTAGGGGCGGAGAAGGGGACGCAGCAGCAGGGGGCTGAGGTGAGGAGGTGAGTGTTAGGAGGAAGCGTAACTCCGTAACTCCAAGACCGAGTCTGCAGCCAACGAGAACTCTGAGTGACCTGGGAGCGGTGAACGTCTTCGGCAAACTGATGTAAGGAAACTGGGGTGATGAGTTTTGTTTCCCGTGGAAAAGGGATGGCATTTGTGTCCGTGGGCCTGCACCCTGCCCAGGACCTTTGATCTCCAGTGGGCTGCCACCTCCTAAAATTCCAAACATCGCAGGTGAGACAGGGGGCTGCAAATTTTACTTGGGGTAGAAACCAATTTTGGATTTAGCTGAAGTCTGCTGGTGAAACTTGTGTAGTCTGTTAATCGGTGTGCTTACAAAAAGGCCTGCAGAGAGAACAAAGGAAGTTTGAGGATTCTGTGGGAAAAAGAGAATCTGGGTTACAACCGAGTGCACGGCCTCGTCCCTGTGTGAGTAAAAGTTTGAGGTTTTGCCGGCAGCATCGCTGAGTGCTATGGGGTCCCCTGGTCCATAGGGCAACTCGGGAGGGTTTGCTTCAGGCTTTGCTTGTGAAAGGTGTGAGAAAAGCAAGCAGCTCTGAAGCAGATGAGCCCCCTCTTGCCTGTTGAAGTGTTGCATAAATCAAAGATAAACCTCAAGGTCCCTTCCCACCCAAACCATTCCGTGATTCTTTGCCCTGGAGGCAAGGGTGCACCTGTCACCGCATTTCTCTTCACAGAGAAAAGCAAGGCACAATTCTCCCCAAGAATATGTCTGGGATTCACATTCTCTGAACCTCAGAGGAAGTAAAATCAATTCTTATCTCATTTACTGTGCCTGTGTTTGTGCCGAAGTAGAATGCAACGTGGAGATTGTTTACCCAAAGTGAGGGTGTTTTGTTTCCTTGGCCTGTCGGGGCCAAGCGTGTGTACGTGTCGGGACTCTTGGGTGACAGTCACGAGTTGTGTGCGGGGTTGAGTACTTGGCAGATTGGGTTTAGATGTAATGTAATATAGTATAATAAAGCAATTAATTAGCCTTCTGATAAGGCAGAATGCAGATGGGAAATATTTGCACATATGATCTTAAAGGACATGTGAACCACCTTTCTGTGAGACAAAGACACAAGACTTGGCCCATCCCTAACTTAGGACACAGCTAAAAAATAATAGATAAAATAATTTTTAACCTATTTTTGAAGAACTCTCTAAAACTAATGGCAGATGATATAGCTATTTTATCTGGTAAGCTTCCGTGCAAAGTTTCCTGCTGATGCTGCCTCAGACGGATGGAGATTTGGGAGGAGGGGGAAGAACAAAGTGCCACGGGGCTTTATTGGATGAGCCTTGAAAGGTTTCTGCAAGCTTCTATTGCAAGGTTGATGAACCTTGTGTTTGTTAACTTCAGTTTTGCTCAGTGTTTTAACCCTGCTTTATCTCCTGTGGTCCAGATGACACATTCACACATCGTTAGAAAATTCAGTGGGATGCTCTTCAAACAACATGTGACTTTGCACCAGTGAGGGCAGAAACTTGATGGTTTTACCTCAATCTATAGTTTTTCAATATTGCTATAGAAAGTGCTTTTCTGTGAAATGTCTACTTTGGTTAGATCATGCAAATTTAGTGCTGGCTGGTACTTCCATAAGATGAAGAGTAAGAGGGGCTAACGGGGGCATCCCAAGGGTCCCTCCAGGAATTACGGTCGGAGCATCCAGCACGGACTAGGGAGCAGCCAGACCCACCCGGGCACGGAGCATCACTTTGAGAAAATGCCAAGGGAAGAGCCCTTTTGCCCAGGGGCAGCATCTGAGCAGGCCAGGCAGCATGTGGGGTTCCATGAGAGGGCTTTCAACTTTCCCCTTTTACTGTGTCAATTACAACACTTTTTTCAGCAGATTCATCGTGTCACAAGAGGCATCTGCCCAGGGTCCAAGGTGATGTTTGAGATTGAGGCTTCAGGTGAGTTGAGGATTGTGACTGGGAGAGGGAGGGTGAGCAGGTATCCAGTTAGGAGTCATTGTTGGGGGGGTGGTTTTGAAGGCAGCAGGGTGAGAAAGGGTGTTTATTTGAGCCCCCCACCCAAGGCTTTTCAGAAGCCGAGCAGAGGCATTCACATGTCTTACAGCACACAAGGTCACCCACTGCACTCACAGGAATGCCATTTCACTTTGCCTTTCTCTAACCCAGGTGGCACTCATAATAATGGCCACAGCCTTGGAATCAGGATGAAGCTGGAGCCTGAAGGGGCCAGGCACACTCAGGAGAGGGCAAGTAGCTGACTCGCTGGGATTTGGCCCACAGAACTCTTTTCTAAGAATAACTCAGGAATGTTTCATCATTTGTCCCTGCACTGGTCAGAAATGGTAATTTGAACTCCAATCTGTAGAAATTTAGCAAAAGAAGTTGGACACTCAGAGGATAAAAATAGAAAAAACTGCATGGGAAGGATTTTTCCTTGCTAGTGAGTGAGTTTCTACCTGTAGGAGCATCGGGGGGTAGCACGGTCGGGACGGACGGAGACGAGAGATCTCTGAAGCCGGGTCGTGGAACTTGGGGTTTATTGCAAAGGGCCCGGGGGCAGGGGCCTTTTGGAACTTGGGGTTTATTGCAAAGGGCCTGGGGGCAGGGGCTTTTTGGAACTTGGGGTTTATTGCAAAGGGCCTGGGGGCAGGGGCCTGCTGGAACTTGGGGTTTATTGCAAAGGGCCTGGGTGCAGGGGCCTGCTGGAACTTGGGGTTTATTGCAAAGGGCCTGGGGGCAGGGGCCTGCTGGAACTTGGGGTTTATTGCAAAGGGCCTGGGGGCAGGGGCCTTTTGGAACTTGGGGTTTATTGCAAAGGGCCTGGGGGCAGGGGCCTGCTGGAACTTGGGGTTTATTGCAAAGGGCCTGGGTGCAGGGGCCTGCTGGAACTTGGGGTTTATTGCAAAGGGCCTGGGGGCAGGGGCCTGCTGGAACTTGGGGTTTATTGCAAAGGGCCTGGGGGCAGGGGCCTTTTGGAACTTGGGGTTTATTGCAAAGGGCCTGGGGGCAGGGGCCTTTTGGGGTTTGGGGTTTATTGCAAAGGGCCCGGGGACAGGGGCCTTTTGGAACTTGGGGTTTATTGCAAAGGGCCTGGGGGCAGGGGCCTTTTGGGGTTTGGGGTTTATTGCAAAGGGCCCGGGGGCAGGGGCCTGCTGGGAGCTGCCAGGCACAGCTCAGAGCAGGCCTGAGGGAAGAGAGGGGGAGAGAGGATGAGAGGTAAGAGAGCAAAAGCATAAGAGAGTAAAAAGGGGTAAGCGAGTAAAAGGGCAAGAGAGTGAAGTTCCCATTACAATACAATAAAGCATCTTCTGTGTTGAATATTCTAATTCCCACTAGCCAATCCAGTACAATACACAAATCCTATAGCATTTCCATACAGCCTATAAGAATCACTACATTACCATTCTGTGTTACATTTTAAACCCTAAAAGCTCCTCTTTGGACCCCTTCTGCCAAGCTGTAGGGTCTGCTCGGCCCCTTGGAGCTGTCTGCAGGCAGAGGGTGTTGTTCCATCAAAAGGGGATTACCTTCAGCTGGCCACACCATTGTTTTCCTGTTGTTCAGTAACTGAGGGATCTCAAAGCTCGCTTTCATTTCAATCTTGCTTATAGTTTCTATGTTCTCAAAATCTTTTGCCAGGCAGTCATATTTATAAGGCTTTCCTGTTTCATCTTCCCCAACATCTCTCCCCCATTCTGATGAACAACTAAGAGATAAGGCACTGTTTTACTCATAATTCTTTGCACACACTGAAGTATACAGGGTACTGCTACTAAAACTACAATGATTACTATTAGAATAATCAAGCCTATTTTACAGAGTTCCTTTAGGCAAGGTGCAAAAGCTCCGACTGTCAAACAAACTGTCTAGCCAAGATGGGTCCCCTGTTGTAATTTGGTTAGCTAAATCCTTTAGGTTCTGTAGCTGTTTATGAATGGAAGCGGAATGATCAGGTAAGTTCATACAACATAATCCTTCAAAATCTTCACAACTGTGCCCATGTGCTAGTAAAAGAAAATCAATGGCAGCTCTGTTTTGTAAAGTGGCATGTCTGACCGCTTCTTCATCTGCCAACAAATCACTGATTGCAGCAGAGGTGGCATTTACTTCTCTGCTGAGCCAGCACCCTAACTTGTTTAATTGTGTCAGTGCAGCTGAGGAACCCCATGAGGTAGAAAAATGCTGGCAACAGTTGATTTTCCAGAGTTCTGAGAGTGAAAATTGGTATCAGGGTTGCTTTCATATTAATGTCCCCAGGAGGATCTAATCTTTCTGCTTTTCTTTTTGCCTCTTGGACACTTGCTTTTCTTTTTCTTTTTGCCTCTTGGACACGGGGAGCAATTATTGTAAGTTGTCCCAAGGCACAAGGGCCACCATCAAAAGAATGGGATAAAGGGATTGGTCTATTTCCATTAAAAGAGGCTCCCATAGGAGGGGGCGGACCAGGGTTTGTAAATGCTCCTTTGACTTCGTCTGAGGTCTGAAATTTTAAGAAATAAATAAAAGGGATATTTGGAGGATCCCATAGGCATAGCTGAACAATTAGACCAATTTTTAGGTCCAAACATTTATACTTCAGAAGAGATGTGGTCTGTAATGAAAATAATATTTTTCTCAGGAAGAAAGGCAGTTAATCAGAGCAGCTGAAATAAAAGCTTAGGAAAAAAGATCATCTGCGGGGACCCCCAGAGAAGACAAAATGCCAACTGTACCTCCTGAGTGGGGTAAAAATAACGAGGAGGGGAGTAAACACATGAATAATTATTGTAATTACATAATCAAAGGAATAAATGAGACAGCATATCAAAGGCGAAATGCAAAAAAAAAAAAAAAAGGTTTTTAAGGGACAGCTTTTCGAGGGGAAAGAAATATCTATTTATTGCAACTAAATAGATAAACAAACTTAAGAGAAATAGGAAAATGGTCCTAAGTAAGCAGAAGATCTGAAAATCTTTAAAGAGATGGGCACAGAGGAGGAATAGGGAGGTCATAAGCTCTAATTTTCTGGGGGGCACAAATACCATCTGGAGCCTGTGATAACTTTAAAAGTGGGTCCTCAAGAAGAATTGGAATTTGTAATAGACACAGGGGCAGAGAGAACCTGCCTGTTAAATATTCCAAAAAGTTATAGTGTGAGCAAACATAGAGTGAAAGTAACAGGGGCAAAGAGGGAAAGTTTTACATTTCTGGTCATTAAAGATGTAGTAATTGAGGGAAGAAACTAAAATTTGGATGGGAGATGTCTTATTGGTCCCAGGGGCAGGTAGCAATTTATTGGGAAGAGTCTTACAAGTGCAATTAAGAACAGGAGTTATATCAGAAAATGGGAAAATGACAGCTAGAGTTTTAAAATTATTTAAAAGAGGATGAAGAAAAAAAAAACAACAAAGAAGTTTGAGGTGGGGAAGGAAATAGGGGAGGATTAAATATCGACCCCATAAGGGTTACAATTGAGAGAGAAGATTGTCCCGTACGTGTACGTCAGTATCCTGTATCTTTAGAAGGACGGGAAGATTTGAAGCCGGTAATAGAAGGACTAATAAAGGATGGGGCATTAGAACCTTGTATGTCTCCTCATAATATCCCTATGCCCCCAGTAAAGTCTGATGGGAGTTATAGACTAGTACAGGATTTAAGGGAGGTTAATAAAAGAACTCAGACTCACTACCCAGTGGTAAAATATCTTGGACACTTAATAAATAAAAGTAGCTAGAAAACCAACCATGAGAAAATTGCAAGAATTTTATTCATTCTCCCTCCCTCTTCAAAGAGAGAGATCAGAAAATTACCTAGATTATTGAAATATTATAGATTGAGGAGTACGCACAAGTAGGAAAATTTGTGTATGAAAAAAACGGACGGAAGGAGATGATATAAAACAGACCAAAGAAGATATTGTTAAATTAAAAGAGTTAAGTTAAAACTAGCCTAAGTACCAGCTTTAAGCTTACCTTTGTTAGAAAAGTCATTTTTCATTTATACATAAATACAGAAAATGGAGTACCTCATAAAATTTTAATTCAAGAGTAAGGAAGAGTAAAAAAATATCTAGTAGCTCATATATCAAAGATGTTGGACTCAGTAAGCCACAGCTAGCCAGTAGGTATTTAACAGCTACTGCAATCCTAGTAAAAGAAAGTTGTAAGCCTACTTTTGGAAGTAATTTAGTTAGGTTCACTTCATACCGTCTGAGGTGTGTTGAATAAAAAAAAAACAGGTAAGAAGAGAAGAAAGAGAGAAGTTGAAGTAGGGAGGTGGTTAGCAAACTCTGAGGTGTTAGAATGTGAAGTGATGACATCTTGGTGCTAGAAGAGAGCAGAAGTGTGAATGCGGGGTTTTTGCATGAAAGGCTAAAACAATTAAATTCTGCCCCAAAAGTAAAAAGCAATAGATGTGATACATCTAGTGTTAAAATTGGTCTAGTTTTTCTTATTTAACTAACTGTAACTCACAAAAAGAAGAATTTGCCTCTGCAGCTCTTAGCACAGCTGGATAGAAGAAGAAGAGGCTGCTGTTGAAAAAGCTTTTAGCTAAACCCAGAAAGTTTGGAAGAAAAGTGAATGGTAAAAGTTAATGCAGTATTATCTTGCTTTTATTACTATGCTATTAAGAAGTCCTATCCAGGTACTACTGAAGCAACAATCAGAATCACGGAAAGAGGGTGAATTCATGCCAGCAGAATCAAAGGACTTGTGAAGGAACCTGAGGAATGGACTATCGCATTTAAACAAGTGATGCCAAACTGACTTTCCAATGGGGACTGAGTGGTAATAGTTTCGAAAAAGGCAAATGATCCAAGAAATGTACAAAGAACAACACAGAATTAAGAATTAAGACAACGCTTATGCCACTGGTTTCAAGCTCTGCCTGGTTTTATTCTGGTCTTGCCTGAATAAAACATCTCCTTAGGGGAGGAATACTCCAGATAGAAGGATCAAGCCTGTTTTTGTGTTCTGACCTTAGCCTGAGAATTGTACAGGGGAGAAGGGGAATTACCATTTCCATCAGTAAACTTTATTTGATTCATTCCAATAGTGGACATGCTAGCTGGGTTATAAGTAAATGCTTGAATTGTGAGAATAATTAGTATGGAAGTTCACAACATTTTTGCTCTTATTGCAAAAAGTGTTCAAGTAATAACTTAGCTTTGTGGATGGGAATTATCAGTGCCTGGTGAATGAGAGATACCTGAAGAACGGTAAGAGACCACAGTTAAAGGGTGTCCAAACCAATTTGCCTGGAAATTAGTTAAGAGAAAGTGACAAGGAAATAGAGGGCACGACCAGATTGGCCTCTGTATTTTGCCACCGAGAAGATCAAATACACCTGCTGTGGGTTGCAACCTCACAGGCCTGGGAGGTGGGAGTATAAGCCATACTGGACCTCTGTTATTCCTGTTTCTGGCACTCATTTGTTCTCTTTTCCCTTTCGGGATACCAGCAAGATTGTGTCACAAATGCTGCAGAAAGCATCACGTGGAAAGAAACCAAAGTTCCTCTTTAATTACACACACCTATGTCAACAGCGACTGTTATAACCCATCCAAATTAAGAACCTGTAGGCAAAATGGAGTAAATTATTGGATTACAAGAAACTTAGGAAAAAGTGGTAATAGATTTGGAATTGAATGTCTAAAAGGAGAGAGATGGATTTGTTTTACATTTAATCTTGAAGATACGGTTCGAGATTTGGTAAAAAACCAAATAATAAACGAAAAAGTAAAACCAGCACAGCAACTTAACTCTGTATTGACCCCAAATTATCTATTGAGTCGTATTACAAGACTCCAAGCAGTTATGGAAATGATAGCAAATGGAGCTGCCCAGGCATTGGAGTTAATATAAAGTCAGCTAAGCCAAACAAAAACTGTAGGGTATCAGAATAGGTTGGCTTTACACTATTTATTGGCCAAAGAAGGGGGTGTTTGTGGAAAGTTTAATATATCAGATTATTGAAAATTGATGACCACAGAAAAGTCATTCTAGAAATAGCAGAAGAAATCAAAGAAGAAAAAAAAAATATATATGCATATAATAACCGAGGTACCGGTCCAAAAATTAGAAAACAATGTTAAAACCTAGCTGGTAGGGTAATGTATTAGAAGAAATTAAGATCTTTCATTTTATGTGTTGCAACTATTTTTATATTTCTTCCTTGTGTAATCCCCTGTTCTATTTTGCCCGCATAGTCCAGAAGATGCAAGTAGATAAGAAATGTTGCTCAAGCCAAAGGATTTACAAAGAATAAGAGTGGGGATTGTGAAAAATGCAGGTATTTTATGATTGGCTTTTTGGAAATATTAAACTGAATATTATATGTGTTGTGTTAGAAAGTAATGCTGTATTAATTCTCTTAAGTAGTGTGTTAAATATAGTTATAGGTAACAAAAACTGTTAATATAGAAACGATGCTATGCAAGATACTTTTTTTAAAGAAAGGACTTGCAGCGAGATAGTGGCCACAGGACACCTGCATCTTTCAGAGAAAAAGAATTTATTGCCCTCTTATCAGAAGAAACAAACTTCTTCCTGCCTCCAAGGCACTGTTAGGATTAGAAGGAAGAAGTGGATGATGACCAGACAGAATCCTGTGTTTGAATGGAATTTATGCACCATGTATGAAGTGTATGACTATGCAACAGGCTATTGCTTTTAAGGGTTAATCCTTTGTTAACGGGGGTCCTTTTTCGGGCCCGTGCTGCCCAGAAAAAGGTACCCGGACGTCCGTAACTCTTTGTTTTTGTTGTCTCATATTGTCCTAATTCAAATTGTCCAAATTATTATTACTCTAATTGTATGACTATTTTTATAACCATTTTATTACTATTAAACTTTCAAAAATTTTAAAAGCAAGTGATTGGCGTTTTTCACACCAGTCTGTTAGGTGAAAATTATCAAAAGATTTTTGTGAGTTTTCTAATTTTGGCATTAATGCTGGCGAATTTTCAGGGTTTACTGTCTAATTTTGGGTCGAGAAATCTGTCCCAAACACTGAGGGGACTCTGGAGCTATTTGGGAACAGTTCTTTTTTGAAATTCTTTTGTGTTGGGATCAAAGGGCTGGCATTTGCAGGGGCAAAATAATTCTCTGTCTGTCCTGTATTTATTAAAGCAGCTGTCATATTCCAACCTCCTCCTCCTCCTCCTCGTCGCACGGTTTGTGTGCACGGATGTGGCTGTGCAGACGAATCGTGACACAAAGCAGTCCCACTGGGTGCTAGGAGTGTGAAGGCGAAAATGCAGAGGCATTTTCGGTATCGGTTGTCAGACTTACGCGCTGCGGAGGGGGGGGGGGGGGAGCGCTCGGTGCCCGGCAGCGGCAGAGACGCGGAAGGATACGTGCAAGGCGCTGCCGTTTTCCCCTGCTGCGGTGCCGTGTACGGACCCGGTGGCGGCGGGAGCGGCGCGACAGGGCACAGGGATGCCGGCTGTGGCCGGACAGCGGCACGCAGCGGCTCGGAACCGGAACCGGGCTGTGCGAAAGCGGCGGCCATGGCAGCGGCGGGCGGCGGCGGGAGGCGGCGGGGCCGTGCAGATAGAACTGCGCATGCGTGCGGCTGATCCCGGAAGCAGCGCTGTGGTTCGATGAGTCGGCGCGGAGGGATATCGCTGGTGCGGGGCTTGTAGCAACTGCGCATGCGTGGGTTCCGTCACTGCCGCGGCGCGGGCCGGGGGGTGCGGGAGGGGGCGGAGCTGCGGGAACGGGAACGGGGCCGCGGCTGCGGCTGTGGAAGGGAACGCCGGGACGCCCGTGGCTGCAGGAGGCGGCGGAGTCGCGCCATCCGGCAGCTCTGAAGCGCGGGGCCGCGGTGGGGAAGGCGCGGCTCGCCCCGCCATGCAGCGGCGGCGGCAGGAGCGGGGAAGCGGCCGCGGGCGGCGGCGGGGCGGCCTCGTCAGCGGGAGATGATCCCGGGGGGGCGGCAGGAGGCGGGAGGAGCGGCGGGGAGGCGGCGGGAGGCGGCTGCGGGGGGGGCCATAGCGTGCAGCCGCCGGGAGCTGGGCTGGCTGCTGGCCCGGCGGGCAGGGCCGGCGCTGACGGGAGGCTGCGCTGGAGCGGCGCCAGGCGCGCTCGGCGCCGCAGAGCCGGGAGCCGCGGGGAACGGCAAAGACGCAGCAGCGACGGGACTTGGGCCACGGCCGGCCCCGCTGTGTCGGCAAAGGGGGCGAGGGGGACGTGGGGGGCGGCAGGAGCGGCCGCACTCGCGGGAAACGGTGGAGAAGCGGCGGGGGCAGGAGGGGGCGGGGCCGCGGTGACGCCGGTGGGCGGGCTCATAGAGGCGGGATTAGGGAGCGGGGCCGCGGTGGCCGGGACAGCAGGGACCAACGGGATGGCAAAGGCCGGGATGGCGGGAGCGGTGGGAGGGGCCGCGAGGTCCGGAAGTGCGGCGGGGGCCGGGGGGGGGGGGCGGCAGGGCGAACCGCGGCGAGCCTGCGGTACCGGAGCCGTGCGGTCCGGCGGGGAGGTGGGGGGCGTGTCCTGCTGGAGGCTCGCGGCAGCAGGGGGCGGAGTCGCGGCAGGAGCAGAGCTCGGCGCGGCAGCGGCTGCGGGCGCCCCCTTGCGGCAAAGAGCTCAACCAGCGCCCAGCAAGCCGGGACCGGCTCCGCGGCAGCCAAATCCCGGTGGCAGATACTATTAAAGTGCTCCCGCTGTGTCCCGAGAGTCTCTTTGCGACAGTCGCGCTTTACGACAGTTTCCATAACAGTCGCGCTTTACGGCACCTTTTTATGGCAGCCACGGCTTTACGGCGCCTTTTACGACAGTCACGCTTTACGGCCCCTTTTGCGACAGTCGCGCTTTACGGCCCCTTTAAACGACAGTTCTGCTTTACGGCGCCTTTTACGACAGTCTCGCTTTACGGCGCCTTTTGCGACAGTCGCGCTTTACGGCACCTTTTGCGACAGTCGCGCTTTACGGCAGTCTCGCTTTACGGCGCCTTTTGCGACAGTCGCGCTTTACGGCAGTCTCGCTTTACGGCACCTTTTACGACGGTCGCGCTTTACGGCAGTGTTGCTTTACGGCACCTTTTGCGACAGTCGCGCTTTACGGCACCTTTTGCGACAGTCGCGCTTTACGGCAGTCTCGCTTTACGGCACCTTTTGCGACAGTCGCGCTTTACGGCACCTTTTGCGACAGTCGCGCTTTACGGCAGTCTCGCTTTACGGCACCTTTTGCGACAGTCGCGCTTTACGGCACTACCTTTTATGCAAATTTTACGGTACTTTATGGTTTTTATTTTGTTTCTATTTATTTTTAATTAATTTTATTTTTTAATTTTATTTTTAATTTAATATTTTTTTTTCTATTTTTAAAGCTTTTTATTTTTTAGTTTTATTTTTAATTTTATTTTTATTTTTAATTTTTTTTATTTTAGTTTTAATTTTATTTTTATTTTTAATTTTTATATTTTTAGTGCTTTTAATTTTTTTATTTTATTTTTTATTTATTTTGCATTTTTTATTTTTCTAGTTTTAAAGCTTTTTTTTAATTTTATTTTTAATTTAATTTTTATTTTTAATTTTTCTATTTTTAATGCTTTTTAATTTTTAACTTTATTTTTAATTTAATTTGTATTTTTAATTTTTCTATTTTTAAAGCTTTTTATTTTTTAATTTTGTTTTTTATTTAATTTGTATTTTTAATTTTTCTATTTTTAAAGCTTTTTATTTTTTTAATTTTGTTTTTTATTTAATTTGTATTTTTAATTTTTCTAGTTTTAAAGCTTTTTATTTTTTCATTTTATTTTTTATTTAATTTTTATTTTCAATTTTTCTATTTTTAAAGCTTTTTATTTTATTTTTTTAATTTTATTTTTTATGTAATTTTTAGTTTTAATTTTTCTATTTTTAAAGCATTTATTTTTTATTTTTTATTTAATTTTTATTTTTAATTTTTTATTTTGATTGGTGATTGCTGACTGCAGCCAGGCCTGGTGAGAGAAGTGATCATGAATACACCACGTTTCTGTGTGTAAAATGAGGAGCGGGTTTGGCCCAAGGCAGGTGTCGTGGTCAGATCCTGTCTGCTCTGCACGGAGGTTTTGGTCTCTGGGAACCTCTCGTGTGGGGCAGGAGTTCACGGTGCAGCATCTCCTGCTGGGCTTCACTCCCAGATGCTCCAGCAATGACATCTGAGGGTTCTCTGGCGGCACTGGCCAAAGATGACACTTAGTGAGGAGGGAAGAAGCCACGCACCAAAATGATTCTTTTCTGAAAAGAGCTGCTGAGAGCTTCTTCTGTGCCTAGCCAAACCAATTGCTGCCTAGCTCTGAGAACAGGCATGTTAATAAGCCAATTAAAGCTTTTAAACGGGTTATCCTTAAAAATGGCACCCCAATAAGTTAAATAGCCCAAAAAACGCAGCTGTGGGAGGGCTGTGGAAGATGAGAAGGACTTCATGAATGCAGCTGCTATTCATGAAAATCGAAGCCACAAGAAAACTGTTCCTTGTAGAGAAATCTCCACAGCCATGGCAAGAAAGACTTCTCTCCCTAAGGAAACTGATGAAAGATTATTTTAGCAGAAGAAAACTAACTGAGAATACCACATTTGTCTCGGTACATTGTCAGTAGGAAAGATAAAAAGTTGTGGGGAGGAGGTGTTCCTAAAGTTTTATTCTGATTCTTACTATTCCTTCTTTTAGTCCTATTACTAAAGTTTTCTTTATACCCTTTTAAAGTTTTAAGCCTACTTTAACTTCCTCCTAATCCTATCTCACAACAAGAAACAAGTAAATAATTCTAGAGACTCTGCGAGCATTTAGCCAACACTGAACCCTCCACACCATATCACCCCACTGCTGGTCCCATCCTGCTCCCATCCCAGTCTGGATCCCATTCCCAGTCTCATTCCCTGTCCCGAATTCTCTGTCTGGTTGCCATTCCCATATTCCCTGTCCTGTTCTCGTATTCCTGGTCCAACCTTTCCATTTCCATATTCCCTGTTCCATTCCCATATTCCCATTCCCTGTTCCCTCTCACCAGGTGCCGCCGCCATCGCTCTGGCCCCTTGGATGCCTCCCTGCTGTGCTGGCCGTAATTCCCAATTAAATTCCTAATTAATCCCTGCAGGGCCTTGTCCCGGTGCTGCCCAGAGCCAGCAGGAGCTCAGGTGCACTTCCCAAAATTCTTCCTCTTGTGCCAGGACTGGGATCCATGCCCATTCCTGGGATCCGTGCCCATTCCTGGGATCTGTGCCCATTCCTGGGATCTGTGCCCATTCCCAATCTCCAGCGGGATCTGTGCCCATTCCCAATCTGCAGTGGGATCTGTGCCCATTCCTGGGATCCATGCCCATTCCTGGGATCTGTGCCCATTCCCAATCTCCAGCGGGATCTGTGCCCATTCCCAATCTGCAGTGGGATCTGTGCCCATTCCTGGGATCTGTGCCCATTCCCAATCTCCAGCGGGATCTGTGCCCATTCCCAATCTGCAGTGGGATCTGTGCCCATTCCTGGGATCCGTGCCCATTCCTGGGATCCGTGCCCATTCCTGGGATCTGTGCCCATTCCTGGGATCCGTGCCCATTCCTGGGATCCGTGCCCATTCCTGGGATCTGTGCCCATTCCCAATCTCCAGTGGGATCTGTGCCCATTCCCAATCTGCAGTGGGATCTGTGCCCATTCCTGGGATCTGTGCCCATTCCCAATCTCCAGTGGGATCTGTGCCCATTCCCAATCTGCAGTGGGATCTGTGCCCATTCCTGGGATTATCCCAAACCTTCAGGACTATTCCAAATCCCTCCATCCCCTCTGGATCATCCCAACATCTTCATCCCTTCTGTCTTTTCTTCTTTTCCATCCTCTTTTCCACCTTTCTATCTTCTTTTCCTGTTTTCCATCCTTTTTCCCCCTTTTCCGCCTCTTCCTCTTTGGGAAAACAGGCAGGAAAAAACAGGGAAAATATCAGAAAAACTCTGGAAGCGAGTAATTAAAATAATAAATTTTTAAAATAATTAAAAACCAGGCAGAAAGGAGGGGGGGAAAAAGTCATCAACTCCCACCAAAGGCCAGAGAGATTTTTTTTTTATTTGCCGTCAAAATAAAGATGGAATTTGGCCCCGAAATTCCCAAAAAAAAAATGGAAAAACCCAAGGCAGAGCAGCTCCATGCGCCATGAATCCAACGGAATTCCAGAAGAACCGAGGAGGAGGAGGAGGAAGAGGAGGGGAAAAAATTGCAGAATTGCGAGAAAAATGTGGGGGGAAAAAAAATCCTATGAGCTGGGAAAAAAATGGGAAATAAAGGGGGGAAAGAGGGAGAAATGGGGGAAAGAGGGGGGAAAAGGGGACAAAAAAGGAAAAAAGATTAAAAAAGGGGAGGAAAAAAAGGGAAAAAAGAAGGAAAAAAGAGGGAAAAAAGAGGGAAATGCAGCATAGGTACAAAATAATGGAAATAAAGCAGAATTAGAGTTTGGGACTCGCCAAGAACTGGGAATTTCCACCTCGTCATTGCGTCCCTCCGGAATTATTCCGCAGACGGTAAAGGGGAAGCGTGGAAGCGTAGAAAACAAAAAGCTGGGAATTCTCTCTCTCCCCTTGGGAATGTCCATCACAGCTCTCCGGCCGTGTTGATGACGTGGAAGAGCGTGACATTGTAGATGACCTGGTGGCCATTATTCCAGGTGTAGAGCACCCTCTCCCGCGGGTTGTAGTCCAGCATGGAAATGTGGGAATACTGATTATGGAAGGGGATATCCGTGTACTCGTAGCTGGAAGTGTTCGTGTGGTAAGCGAAATAAATCTTGGCGCCGGCCAGGTGGGAATTGGTGACGTAGAGAATCCCGCAGATCATGAAGGACTCGCCCGCGCTCCGTTTGGGGTACCCCGTATCCCAGCTCCGCAGCACTTCCAGGGTGTGCGGATCCATGCGACTCACCACGATATTCCCGGCGTTCTGGTTGGTGGTGTAGACGGCCCAGAGGCCGTTCTCGTCCACCATGAAGTCGATGTCGGAGAAGCCGCCCCAGGAGTAGGGGAAGGTGTTGTTGTAGCCAGCGCCGGCGAGGCTGCGCTGCACCAGGACGCTGCGGGAGCGGAAGTGGTAGCGGACGGCGACGTTGCTCTGGAATTTGTTGTAGTACAAGGAGCCATTGAAGACCACGTGGCCAGTGCCGGCCCAAGGGTGAGGCAGGAGGTGCTGGACGAAGTTTTGGCCGGAGACAAAGTCGCTGAGGCTGCGGAATTCCAGCACGCGCCGGCCCTTGTAGTAGCCGTCCATGTACCACACCTGGAGGGGGGAAACGGGGTTAAAATGGGGGAAAACGGGGTTAAAACGGGGTTTCGAGGTGGGCAAGGTAGGATCAAACTCCTTTCAAGGTGGGGTCAAAAGCCCCTCAGGATGGGATCAAAACCTCTTCAAGGTGGGTTCCAAAACCTCGTCGAGGTGGGCTCTAAACCCACTGGAGATGCAATCAAATCCCCCACCCAGGATTTTCTGGGAACAGTGCCCAAAAAGTACAGGGATTGTGCCCAAATCCCAAATCCGTGGTGTGGGGACCACAAAAACAACCCATGGGTTCCCAGCCTGGTGCCAAATCCATGGATTTTCACCAGAAAATTGCTGGGATTTTGCCCAAATCCCCCTCAAATCCAAGATTTGAGGACCCCAGGAAGTTTTGGGGGATGTTAAGGGAGATTTTGGGAGGGGATTTTAGATTCCCTTCCAGGTGCCAAATCCATGGATTTTCAGAGATCACCATGCCTGAAAATTGTCGGGATTGTCCCCAGATCCCATCAGATCCATGGGATTTTTTGGGAAAA
The DNA here is from genome assembly GCF_051311805.1 of Agelaius phoeniceus. Taxonomy (NCBI): domain Eukaryota; kingdom Metazoa; phylum Chordata; class Aves; order Passeriformes; family Icteridae; genus Agelaius; species Agelaius phoeniceus. The sequence continues at coordinate 72,810 of NC_135296.1, forward strand.
CCCTGGGTTTTGGGGGTGGCCCTCACCCGGCTGTCGGTGCTGGGCGTCATCGTGTCAGTCATCCAGGATCCAAAGCGCGATCCCGAGGCGCGGATGGTGATGGGGTTGCTGACCCCTGTCAGCTTCCCACAGCCTGGAAAAATTGGGGGAAAAAACTGGAACTTTGGGAAAAAACAGGGGTTTGGAAAAGCAGGAGTTACGGGAAAAATCAGGGAGTTGGAAAACCAGGGAAAAAATGGGAATTAGGGGGAAATCAGGGATTGGGGCCACAAAAGGGTCAGGAAAGCCCTGGAGGGTCTGGGAATGGAATTGTGAAGGGAAAACGGGATTTTGGGTGTGTTTTGGGTTATTTTTGGGTGGATTTTGGACAGAATTTGAGGGGATTTTGCAGAGGTTTTGGGGGGGGAGTTTTGGCAAGGTTTTGGGGGATTTTGGGATGGATTTGGGAGGGATTTTATAGATGTTTGGGGGCATTTGGAGGGAATTCTGGAGACATTTTGGGGGACTTAGAGGAGGGGATTTGGGGCAGATTTTGGGGGGATTTTAGGAGTGGATTTTGGGAGTGATTTTAGAGATGTTTTGAGGGGATTTTGGGCAGATTTTTTGTGGTTTTGGGGCGGATTTCAAAGACAACTTTGGAGAGGGTTTTTAGGCCGATTTCCACCACATTTTCTTAATATTTGAGACAAAATTTGAGATTTCTAATGCGATTTTTTTACCCAGTTTCTGCAGGCAGGCGTGCAGCCGCGCCTCCAGCAGCAGCACGCGCTGCTGCAGCTCCTCATAGTCGTAGGCTCCCATCTCCTCCTGGATGGCCAGGAGGATCCCAGAGAGGTTCCTGACCTCGTCCTTGAGGTGCACGATGAGCCGCGAGTCCGCCTTGTACTGCTCCAGCACTGGCAGCAGCGGCAGCAGCTCCCGCATCTTCTCCTTTAGATCCTGCAGGAAAAGATTGGGAAAAATGGCCCCAAAATCCTGGGATTCGCCTTTAGATCCTGCAGAAAAAAAAATGGGAAAAATGGCCCCCAAAATCCCAGGGTTCACATTGTTGTTCCTTCAGATCCTGAGGAAAAGAACTGGGAAAAATCAGTCCTGAAATCCCAGGGTTCACCTTCCAATCCTGAGCGAAAAAAAAATCGGGAAAAATTCGTTCCAAAATCCTGGGGTTCAGGGGTTTTTTTGGAAGCTGTTTGTTCCTTGGGATAAATGGGGGTGTTCAGGTTTGGGAACCCCAAAAACATTTTGGGATTTTCAGCTCTGGAAGCCCCAAAAGGATCCTGAGGCCTGATCCCATGGGAAAAATCCTGACACGTGGAAGGAGTAAACAAGCAGAAAACTGAAATACAGCGGGAATAAATCAGGGGAAAAAAGGGCTGGAACGCTGGGATTTTTTTGAGATAAAAAGTGTGAATTCCTCACCTGGAAGTTGCGGGCGTTGAGGGCTTTGTGGCCCTCAGAGGCCACGCGGAGCCGCGAGTCCAGGCCCTTCATCAGCGCCTCCGTGTTCCGCACGTACTGCAGGTCCCGGAAGGTGCGGAGGTCCAGGACTTCCATGGATTGGGAGATGTTCTGCACCTGGAGAAGTCGTTAATGGGGTTAATTATGGTAATTAATGGGGTTAATCAGGGTGATTAATGGGGTTAATCACGGTTATTAATGGAGTTCATCATGGTCATTAACGGGCTTCATCAGGGTAATTAATGGGGTTCATCAGGGTAATTAATGGGATCAACCACGGTCATTAATGGGGTTCATCACAGTCATTAATGGCGATCTCCATAAGGATCCTCATCCCTGGAATCCCATAGAGATTTTTCCCCCCCAATCCCAACTCCCCACATTCCCAACACCAATTAACCCCTCCCTTACCCACGGCAAGTTAATTCATTAACAGAGTCCACAACAATTAACCCATTCCCGTCAATTAACTGATCAATCAGCAATTGGTTCTGGACCATTTGGGAATTCCCGACCTTTTCCAGGAGCTGCCGGAGCTGGAGGCTGCGGAGGTCGCGGGAGCAGGATCCCTGCACGGGGATCACGGCGGTGCAGAGACATTTCCCGTCCGGAGCCTGCGCCGAGGTGAAAACCTGCCAGCCCTCGTCTGGGCTCTGGAAAAGGGTCTGGAAAATCGGGATCGGCACCTCAGCATTCCCAAAAAACACAGGGAGATCTGGAAATTCCCAGGTACCAGAGAATCCCGATCCCAACATTCAGTTTATTCCCATTTGTGTCTCTTTTCAGCCTCTTTCCCCCCATTTTCCCCTTTCTTCCCCATCTTTCTTCCGTGTTTTCCCCCTTCTTCCCCATTTTCCCCCATTTTTCCTTCTTTACTCCCCTTTTTCCCTTTTTTCTCCCATTCCCTGGCAGATGACGTCACAACTGCACTGACGTCACACTCCACAGGAAAAAAAATAAAGAAGGGAAAATCCCTCCAGGATTTCCCCAAAAATTCGGGATAAACCCCTCAAAAAAACCGGGATAAACCTCGGGGATTACCCCACTTGGCGCCAGCCCCAAAATCGCCGTTTTTCCACCCAAAAGGGAAAATCCGGAAATAAAAAAATTCCCAGAGAAAAAACAGGAGCGGGAGCAGCCGCAGCCCCTCCCCCAGCCTCTGGAGCCGTCATGAATCCTTAATTAGGGAGCGTTAATGAATAATTAATGAGGGAGAGTTAATGAATAATTAATGAGAGCGGCCTGGCCGGGGGAGGCGCTGGGAGGGGTTTGGGATTTTGGGGGGAAAAAAGGGAAAAAAGGGAGAATTTTCCAGGGATGGAGGCGAGATTTGGGGTTTTGGGGGAAAATGGGGAATTTCCCAGGGATCTGGGATTTTCGGGGAAAAAAGGGGGGGAACGGGAAAAAAGAGGGAATTTCTCAGGGATGGAGGCAGGATTTGGGATCTGGGATTTGGGGGGGAAAAGGGGGGAATTTGGGATGAGAGGGAAACTGGGGAGAGGAATTTGGGATCTTTGGGGGAAAAGGGGAAATTTCCAAGGGAAGGGACCCCAAATTCAGGGATTGTGTCCCAAACATTCAGGAATGAGGGACCCCAAAACCCAGGGATTCTCCCTCATTCCAGAAACCCCAAAATCCAGGAATAAAAAAAGAGGGAGCTCTTCCCATTTTTTTGGGGATGGTGTGAGAATCCAAATTTTTCTACCCAAAACCCAATTTTTTCTCCCCAGATGCCGAATCCCCGGGGCCGGACTGGGAAATTCCATCCCATCCCTTTGGGAAGGGGAGGAAAAAAAAAATTTAAAAATCCGGTTTTCCCCAAAAAACTCCAAAATCCCTGGGGGAAAAAAATAAAAAAATAAAAAAACAACCCACAAAACATAAAAGCAAACATGCAAAAAAAAAAAAAAAAAAAAAAAAAAAAACAAAAACTCCCGGGATTTTTGGGCTGAATTCTGCTCATTCCTGGTTTTTATTCCAGGGGCCGCTTCCCGGTGATAAATGAGGGACAAGGGTGGTTAATGAGGCGCTAATTAACGTCCGGCGGCCGCTAATTACCCCGCAGTGTTGATTGACAGCTGGTGGGGGGGGGGGAAGCTGCGAATGCGGTCCCAAAAATTTAAAAAATCCCAAAAAAACCCCCCGAAGTCCAAAAAAACCTCCAAAATCCCCCAAACCCCCAAAAAATCGCCCCCCCTTTTCCAGGCCTTCCCTCCCACCCCCCCCAAATTCCAATCGGGATTTCTCGGGGGGGTTCATCCAAATTGATCCCAAATTTTCCTCCTCTTCCTAAAATTCCCAGCAATATCCAAAGCTCCGCTCCCAAATTTTAGCCCCCCCCCTTTCCAGAAAACCTCTAAAAAACCGATTTTTAACCCCAAAAACCACCCCCGTTCCAATTTTGGGGTGGAGGGGGGAATAATTTTGGGAATTCTTTTTCCCCCGGAGCTGCCGCAGTCCCAAAATTCCCCCAAAATTGGGATTTTCCAGGGGCAAAATGGGATGGGGAGCCCCCAAAAAATTGCGGGGGAGGTCCGGGGATGATCCCAAAATTTGGGGGGGGGAGGATCCCAAAATTCCCGGTGGGAATTCCAGGGGGGGTTCCAGCGGAATTTTGGGAAGTGGGAGGAAGAATTGGAGGGAGAATTTCGGGGGGGGGGTCCCTAAAATTTGGGTTTTCCGGGAGGAATTCGGGGGGGGCGCCAAAACCGGGGGGGGTCCCCAGAAATCGGGGGAGGCCCGGGAGGGTCCCCGGGGGGTTCTGGGGGGGTCCCGGGGGGGGCAAAGGGAGGGTCCCCAAAATTCGGGGGAGGTTCCGGGGGGTGCCCGGGGGGGCCTGGAAAACGGGGGTGGATTTCGGGGGGGTCCCGGTGCTCCGCGAGGAACCGGGGGGTAGCAAAGGGGGGGGTCCCTAAAATTCGGGGGTGATGGGGAGGATGCAGGGGGTGCTCGGGGGGGTCCCCAAAACCGGAGGGCGGGGATTCAGGGACGTTCCGGGGGGGTTTGGGATTCAGGGGGTGGCAAAGGGGGGGGGGTCCCCAAAAACGGGGGCGTGGGGGGGCAGAGTGGGGGTCCCGGGGGGATTTCGGGGGGTCCCGGTGCACCGGGGAGGGCTCCCCCCACCCACCCCACCCCCACCTCTGCCGCATCTCCCGATCGCAGCCTCCGCCAGCCCCAAAAAACCCCGAAATCTCCCCAAAAATCCCCCGCCCAAAAAAAACCCAAAACAAACCAAACCAAAACCGACCCCTCCCGGTACCGGGGGGGTCACTCACGATTTTCTCGGATGTCCCGGCTCGGGACACGGCGGTGCCGTTGAGTCCCACGAGCGACGGGAGGGTCTGGGACATCCAGTTGGTGACCATGGCCATGGTGCTGAGCACGGCCCCGATCTTCAGCAGCGGCACCGTCATTGTCGCCGCCGCCGCCGCCACCGGCAGCGCCCCGTGCCCATCACCCCCCCCCGGTGGCACCGGGAACCGGCAGCGGCTCGAAGAGAGCTCCCCCCCCCTCCCTCCCTCCCTCCCTCCCCACCGCAGTAAAAACGCGGTACCGGGAACCGGGACCGGGACCGGTTCGAGCAGAGCCGCCCACCGAGAAAACGCGGTACCGGGAACTGGGGGTGGCACCGGGAATAGGGACCGGGACCGGTTCGAGCAGAGCCCCCCGCCGTAAAAACGCGGCACCGGGAACCGGTACCGGGAACCGGGGGTGGCACCGGGAATCGGGACCGGTTCGAGCAGAGCCCCCCGCCGTAAAAACGCGGCACCGGGAACCGGGACCGGGAACCGGGGGTGGCACCCTCAGCTCCTCCCGGCGGTGGTACCGGGAACCGGGACCGGTTCGAACGGAGCCCCCCTCGCCTTAAAAACGCGGTACCGGGAACCGGGGGTGGCACCGGGAACCGGGGGCGGCACCGGGACCCGGTACCGGCCCGATCGGAGCCGCCCCCGCGGTTTTAAAAGGGTCCCGGGGCGGCACCGGGAGCCCCCAAAGCCCCCCGGGGGTGTCGCCCCCGTCCCGGTGCCGGTGCCGGTGCTGGGCCCGCTCCGAGCCGCCCCCGCCGGGAGCGGGACCCGGGGCTGACGTCGCTGCCGCTGGCCCGGGGCCAGCCCCGAACGGCCCCGAAACGGGGCGGGACCGGCACCGGCACCGGGGGCGGCTCCGGGGCGGGCTCGGGGCGGGCTTGGGGCGGGTTTCGGGCGGGTTTAGGCCGGGATTAGCGAGGGGCGGGTTTGGGGCGGCTTTAGGGCGAGTTCGGGGTGGGAACCCCCCAATATCCCAAATTTACGGGACCAGCACCCCCAAATCCCCCCAGGACCCCCAAAATCCCCCAACCCGCGCGGTTTTGGCTTTTTGGGGGGGAATTTCGGGGTTTTTGGAGTTTTTTGGGGGGAGAATTTTTTGGGGTTTTGGGAGAAATTTGGGCGGTTTTGGGGGGAATTTTGGGGAGCTCCTTTCCCCCAGTGTCTTCGGCTGTCCCCAGAGTCCCCCCAGTATTTCCCAGTATCCCCAGCTGCCCCCAGCTGCCCCCAGTTCAAACTGGGGTGTCCCCAGTGCCCCCCCAGTGTCCCCAGTGCCCCCCCAGTGTCCCCAGTTCCCCCTCCCTCCCTCCCCGCCCCCCCGCGCTGTCCCCACCGCCTTCCCCCACGGCCACACCCAGCGCCATCCCCGCAATTCCCAAAATTCCCGCAATTCCCAAAATTCCCGCCGCCGTCGCCCCCCCCCCCCCCCAAAAATAAGCCCCAAATCCCAAAAAATTCCCCCCACAAAAAAATTCCCGAAATTCCCCCCCTTACCTGCCTGGCGCAGAGGAGGAGGAGGAGGAGGACGAGGCTCGGGGGGAGGAAGCGCATCCTGACCCCCCCCAAACCCCCCAAAATCCCCCAAATCCCCCCAAACTCCTCCAGGACCCCCGAAAATTCCCAAATAATTCCCACACACCCCCCCCCCCCCCGCCCCCTCCCCACCCCGGAGCCTCCGCGCAGCCGCAGCCTCGGAGCCGCCCAAAAGAAAATCCAAAAAAAAAAAACCCCAAAAATCCCCCAAAAATCCCCAAAAATCTGGGGAGGGGTCGGCGGGGGCAGGTGAGGGAGGGGGGAGAGGATTTTGGGGGGATTTGGGGGATTTTGGGGGGGACTTGGGGGGGGAGGTGGTGGGGGGGCGTGGTCTCGTGGTTCCCACCCCTCCCTTTCTTCCCGGCTCTCCAAATCCCCCCAAATTCTCCGAAACCGCCCCCAAATTCCGCAAATCCCCCCTAAATCCCCCCTAAATCCCCCCAAAACTCCCCCAAATCCACTCCACACCCCCCCCCTGAAATCCTCCTCCTCAAAATCCCCAAATCCTCCCCAACCCCCTCCAAGCCCCCTCCCAAAAAATCCCAAACCCCCCAAAAAACCCCAAATCCCCCCAAATTCTGCCCCTCGCCCCCCAAGCTAAAATCTCCCTCCCAAAAACCCCAAATCCCCCTAAATTCCCCCCAAATCCCTTTGATCTGGAGGATATTTTGGGTTTGGGAGGATTTGGAGGGGATTTGGGAGAATTTAGAGGGTATTTGTGGTTTTTTGGGATTACGGGGAGTATTTGGGGGATTTTAGGGCGATTTGGGGGTTTTAAGGGGGTCCCCAGGACCCCCTGCAACTGCCTCCTACATCCCATATTCCCCATTAAATAAATCCCATATTCTCCATTAAATAAATCCATTCCCTATTAATTAAATATTCCATATTCCCTATTGATAAATCCCACATTTCCCATTAACCCCATATTTCCTATGAAATAAATTCAATTATTCCCTATTAACAAATCCAATTATGTCCTACTAATAAATCCCATTTTCCTATTAAATAAATCCCAAAATTCCCAATTTTAGCCCGTTTTCTGTCCATTTTAAGCTCCAAATCCCACCAAAAAAACCAAACAAAAAAAAAATCCAATTTATTAAAAAAAAAAAAAGAGGGAGAAAGAAAGACCCAGAATTACCAGAAATTCCACTGGAGGGGGATTTATTTCTGCAGGAAAAGAGCCGGGGCTTTACAGCTTTTTTTGGGAATTTTTGCACGGATCCAAGCTGGGATTTTTGGGATTTTTCCTGGTTTTTTCCCACTGAACGAAGCAGAAGAAACAGCAGAACCAAAAAATCTCGGAAAAAACCTCCCCAAATCCAACTTTTTTTCACCCCAAACTGAAAACCTGTGGCCCCAAAAGGGCGGGAAAACAGAACTCCGGCCACTTTTTCCCAATTTCCTGTGAATTTACCCCAAAAATCCGGCGGTTTTTTGGAAGTCCAAGCGATGGTGCCAGGAAATTCCCGGGATAATCCGGACGGACGCTGTGGAGGGACACCACGGGAGCTGCCTCATCTTTGCTATTAATTAACGAGTAATTATTAATTAATGGCTTGAATCAAGCGGAGCCTTCGGATCGGGGGCGTTTTTTGGGGAGAAAAGAGCAGGAATGAGTTAAATAAACATGCAGGGGGTGGGGGAGAGGCCTGGCCTGGCACTGGCCACGGCACCTTCGGCGGCGGCGCGGTCATCGGTGTCATCGGTGTCATTGGTGTCATTGTCATTGGTGCCATTGTCATTGGTGCCATCGGTGTCAGCGGTGTCATTGTCATTGGTGTCATTGTCATCGGTGCCATTGGTGTCATTGTCATCGGTGTCATTGTCATCAGTGTCATCATTGTCATTGTCGTCATTGTCATCGGTGTCATTGTCATCAGTGTCATTGGTGTCATTGTCATCGGTGTCATCGGTGTCATTGTCATTGGTGCCATCGGTGCCATTGTCATCGGTGTCATCGTCATCGGTGTCATTGGTGTCATCGTCATCGGTGTCATCATCATTGGTGTCATTGTCATCGGTGCCATTGGTGTCATTGGTGTCATTGGTGTCATCGGTGTCATTGTCATCGGTGCCATTGGTGTCATTGGTGTCATTGGTGTCATCGGTGTCATCGTCATCGGTGCCATTGGTGTCATTGTCATTGGTGTCATCGGTGTCATCGGTGTCATCGTCATCAGTGTATTCATCACCACTGTCACTGTCATCATCATCATCATCACTGTCATCATTGTTGGCCATTGCCATGGCTGGTCATCGTTGTCATCACCGTCGCTGGTCATTGTCATTGTCACCTTTGTTGGTTGTTGCTCACAGTCACCATCGTTGGTCATTGTCACCCTCATTGGGCATTGTCATTGTCACCTTCATTTGTCATTGTCACCACCACTGGACATCGTCATTGTCACCATCATTGGTCATGGTCATGGTCATTGTCACCATCGTTGGTCACTGTCGCCATCGTTGGTCATGGTCATTGCCATCACCACCATTATCGTGGTCACTGTCACCACCACTGGTCATTGTCATTGTTGTCACCATCGTTAGTCATGGTCATGGTCACCATTGTTGGTGATTGTCATTGTCCCTGCTGTCACTGTCACTGTCACTGCTGGCCATTGTCCTTGCTGTCACTGTCACTGTCACTGTCGGGCATTGTCCTTGCTGTCACTGTCACTGCTGGCCATCGCCATCGTTGCCATTGTCACCGCCACCACCATGGGACCGCCGGGAGCCGGCTCTGGCTGACCCAACATTCCCAAAAACTGCAGGAATTCCCTGTATTTCCTCCCACCCAGGAGGGAATAATGGAGTTGTGGGATCTGGAGTTCGTGGTGGGGAGCGCAGGGCGGGATTCCCATGGATTTCTGTGGATTCCCATGGATTTCCGTGGATTCCCATGGATTTCTGTGGATTCCATGGACTCCCGTGGATTCCATGGATTTCCTGTGGATTCCCATGGATTTCCTGTGGATTCCTGAGGATTCCCACGGACCTCCACGAATTCCCATGGACTCCTGAGGATTTCCATAGATTCCCATCAATTCCTGAGGATTTCCGTGAGTTCCCGTGAATTCCTGAGGATTCCCATAGACTCCCATGGATCTCCATGGACTTCCATGAATTCCTGTGAATTCCCATGGATCTCCATAGATTCCCATGGATTTCCTGAGGATTCCCGTGGATTCCTGAGAATTCCCACAGCTTCCCGCAGAGTTAACAGATTTCTACAGATCCCGGCGGATCCCCACGGATCCCCCAGGACTTCCACGGATTCCCGTGGCTTCCCCATGGATTCCTGAGGGCCTCCATAGATTCCCGTGGGTCCCCACCGGCTCCCCGTGGATTCCCCGGAGGCCCTGCCCTGCCAAGGCACTTCACTCCGTGCGGAGGATGATGTGGATCCCGGACTCGGTGAACACGGGGCCGCTCATCTCGCCGGCCCGCAGCGCGAACGAGGCGTCCTCGAACGGCTTCTGCATCTGCCCTGCAACCCGAAATTCCGCAAAAAAAAAATTGGGATCCGGGGTGCTTCCCGAGGAAAACTTCTGCATCTGCCCTGCAACCCGAAATTCCGCAAAAAAAAATTGGGATCCGGGGTGCTTCCTGAGGAAAACTCTGGGATTTGGAAGGGGTAGGGGGGGATTGATTCCGGGAGTTTGTCCTGCTGGATTGATGCTGCATGGAATTTTGTGTCATAAAGGGAAAAAAACCCCCACATTTAGGGAGGTTTCAACCTAAAAAAAAGAGGTAGTACCACCCAAAATTCCATAAAAGATTTGGGATTTGGGGGGTTTCCCAAAGAAAAATCAGGGATTTGAAGGGGGGGACTTGATTCCAGTTGGAATTATGGGGGATTTGGAGTTTTTTGGGGGGATAAATCCCTAAAAAACTATGGATTTGGGTTTTATTGGGATGAATCCTGTGGAACTGAGGGATTTGGAGTTTTTTTGGGAATGAATCCCTGGAATTGAGGGATTTGGAATTTTTTGGGATGAATCCCCTGGAATTGAGGGATTTGGAGTTTTTTTGGGATGAATCCCTCACCTCTCCCGAATGCTCCCAGGTCCCCCCCAGCCTTGGCTGAGCTGCAGTCGCTGAACTGCGAAGCCAAAGACTCAAAATCCTCCTCTCCTGATTTGATCTTCTGGATGTAACCTGGAAAAAAAAAACCAGGAAAAACCTCAAATTTAGGCATCCAAACCCCTCCCGAAATTCCCTGGATGCCGCAAATTCCACAGGAAAGGAGACAGAGCCCCGAAACATCCTCAAAACCACCCCAAACGAACATCCCTGCAGGTTTTCTTCCAAAAAAAAAAAAAAAACCCACAATTCCCACTTTTTTTTCCCCCCAAAATCACCATTCCCAGGGTTTTTTTCCCTGGCATTCCCAGGAATTTCCAGGAATGCCCAGCACTCGCCGTTGATGAGCTCCAGCGCCTCCTCCTTGGAGCGGGTGATGCGCTCCTGCCTCCAGCTGCGATTCCCAGGATCCCCCCGGCATTCCCAGGAATTCCCCAGCATTCCCAGGATTCCCCGACATTCCCAGCATTCCCCAGACCCCCTCAGCATTCCCGGGAACGCCCAGCACTCGCCGTTGATGAGCTCCAGCGCCTCCTCCTTGGAGCGGGTGATGCGCTCCTGCCTCCAGCTGCTCGGCCGCCGCGATTGGTTGTGCTTGACCAGCAGGTGCGAGCAGCGCACGCGCCCCGGCTCCGCCCGCGCGCCCCCGCTCGGCCGCTCCCATTGGCTGGCGTTCGTCAGGTGGTTGAAGTAATACACCCGGCCTGAGGGGGTATCGATCGGTTATTGATCACTTATTGGTTATTTGTTGTTGATTGGTTACTGATTGGTATCAAAAATCCTGGTTATTGGCACCAACACCCCTCTGGCAGGCCCCCATATTGACCCCGCTGACTCGTGTTCACCAGGTGGTTGAAGTAGTACATGCGTCCTATGGGGTTATTGATCAGCTATTGGTTATTGGTTGGTGATCAGGCATTGATTTACGCTGAAAAAAACAGGTTATTCACACCAAATCCCAGCTCAATGACCCTGCTGGCTGGCGTTTGTCTGGTGGTTGAAATAGTACAGCCTCCCCAGGGAGCTATTGATCAAATATCAGTTATTGATCAGTGATTAGTTACTGATTGATGCTGAACATGGAGGTTATGGAACCCAAAAACCAGATTAAAGACCCCAAAAATCCACTGATGGACAACACAGACTTGTGTTCATCAAAGTGGCTGAAGCAATAAAACCATCCCACAGAGTTGTTGATCAATTATTGTCTATTGATCACTGATTGGTTAGAGATTGGCAGTGAAAAAACAGCTTAAAGATACAAAAACCAGATTATAGACCCCAGGATTGACCCCACCATCAGGTGGTTGAAGTAGTACACCCTTCCTAGGGGATATTGATCAATTATTGGTTATTGATCAGTGATCAACTCACCAAACCCCAAGTTATAGACCCCAAACTACAAGGTCCTGACCCCCAGAACCAAGTTTGGACCCCAAAAAATCAACTTCTCACCCCCGAAAAACCTCCCCAATTCTGAGCCCCTTCCTGCTGGGGAGTGACCCCCACCCAAATCCTCAACTGGGGTCCTTCCTTCCCTGAGGCGACGATCCCCCCCCCCCAAATTCCCGTCACGAGGGAGACCCCCCTCAAATTCCCCTCACGGAGTTGGCGCCCCCTCAAAAATTCCCTCACGGAGGTGTCCCCCTTCCCTGAGGTGAAGACCCCCCTCAGAACCCCCTGAACTGGGGACCTCCACCCAAATTTCCCTCACGAGAGTGACTCCCCCTCCCTGAGGCGATGATCCCCACAAGACCCCCCCCCCCCCCCTCAATTCGGAGCCCTCCCCCGTCAAATTCCCCTCACGCACCGCCCCCCCCCCACGCCCCCTCATCGCCTCCAGAGCCCAACGCCGCCACCCCCCCCTTCCCACCTCCCCCATCGCCGCCGCTCCTTCCCCGCGCCCTCCCCCGGTAGCCCCACGCCCTCAGGCCCTCACCGGAGCTGCGGCTCATGCGTTTCTCCCACCCCGCGGGCAGCTTCTCCTCCTCCGCCATCTTCCCTTCCCTCTGCCCGCCCTGCGCGGGCCGCCCACACCGGCGCGCGGAGGGGGCGGGTAAACCCGCCCTGCTCGCGCTTCCATTGGTCGGAAGAGACGCGGCGGCCTTCGTCGCGCAATTCTATTGGTGAAGCCACGCGTCAATCAGGCGCGCGGTGAAGTCGAGAAGGGCGCGGGAAAGGAGGGACGGTGGTCGTGGGTGGACAAACTTAACCGGAACGCAAAGACGAACTGCCGCCTCCACTCCTGCTGGTTAGGTCGTCCCGGTCCCACCGGGAATAACCACGAAATAACCGGGACTTCAAAAGCAGCTTTATTATCAATAAATTCAACGCTCCAGAACGCGCGCGGCCGGTTCAAATCCTCAGCGTGGCGCCGATTTGGTCACAGAGGGGATGGGAGGGAGAGAACTGGGGGTGGGGAGGAAAACGAAGAACACCGGGAGAACAGGGGGACACGGAGCGGACGCGTCAGCGGCTCGTGGTCGTTCATCCCCGTCCTGGATCTCATCCGCAGTAAGAATTAAGGCCAACGGGGGGTGGGTTGGCGGATTTGGGGGGGGACGACGGGGTTGCGCAGCCTCCCCCGGGACCTCCGGAGCCTCCCCTAGACCCCTCAGGGGCGTCCCGGTATTTCCTGAGCACTCCCGGTGCCTCCAGAACCCACCGGGTACCTCCAGGCCGCCATTGTGCTGGGCCCGGAACTGACATCATTGTGTATGGGACGTGACGTCACGCCGACGCCGGTTACCTGAAGCGTTGCCTGGCAGCGGCGTTTGTTGATAGCAACGGCCAAGATGGCGGCAGGAGCGGCCTGGGCCCCCCCACGGGTCGGTACTGGGGGTTACTGGGAGCTACTGAGAGTTACTGGGGGGGTCTTTGGGTTCCATGGGGGGCTCTGAGGAGCCACTGGGGACAACGGGGACTGGCAGGGGACGAACGGCGCCCAGAGCCACCCCGGCCTCGCCTTTTTCCTTCCCTTTCCCCACCTTCTTCCCGCCCTTTTTTCCCGCCCTTTCCACCGCCCCTCAGGGCCTGCCGCCATTTTGGTCCGTTTTGACCCCAAATCCTCGGGAATTTTGGCAAAGAATTCGGCCGGAATTTGGCCCTGGTGATGAAATCCAGGTCTCTGTGACCTCGGAATTGCGGGATTGGTTCCCAAATCTAAGCTTTTTTGGGATTGTTCAGATTTCCCAGGCTCGCTTTATTTCCGTATTTGTGGTTTTGATTCAAAGGAGGAGGAAAATCCTTGAAAATTCCCAAAAAATCCCCCCAGCAGCCACCAAAATTCAAATAAAAATTTGCCAAAATCTCTGAAATTCAAAGAAACGTTGCCCAAAATCCTCAAAATAAATTTAAAAATGCCCACAAATGCACAAAAATTTACCTTTTTTTTTTTAATCCAGAAAAATTAAAAAATGCGCTGCAACCCAAAAAATAACCCATCAAGATCCAAGGAATCCATTAAAATCTTTTAAATTGCCCTAAAATTTAAAAAAAAAAAATCAGAACAATCCATAAAAATCAATGAAAGCCTCACAGAAATCCAGGAAATGTCCACGGAAATCCCCCCCTCCATCAAAAAAAAAAAAAAAAACCAAAACTAAAAAATCCACTTAATAATCAAAAGAAAAACCCACTAAAAATCAAAAAAAATCCTCGGATGCAATTCTCTGGAATTGGCTCCAAGCCCAAAAATCCAGCCCCAAAAAATTCTTGGATTAAATTTTAACCCTCTGGAGAGGAAGGAGGAACTGAAACAATCCCAGGATCATCTCCGGAGTGCCCCTGTGGCCTCTGATCCAGAAAATCAAAAAAATCCCCCCAACAATCCCAGGATGGACGAGGAGGAGCTCCAGGATGAACTGCGCCTCATCCCAGGTGGAATTCCTGGATTTTTCTTGCTTTTCCAGGGGTTTTTCCAAGGGCCTTTCCTTCTCTCTTCCTCCCCTGATCAGGGAATTTGGATAATTCCAAAAATTCCACTCCGGGGAGCTTCAAATTCCTGGGAATCCCAAAACAATTCCAGAAGTAATTGGGAAATTATTAAAAAATAATTCCCTGAATAATTCCCCAACAATTCCCAAAAGAATTCGTTAAATAATTCCCGAAGGAATCATTGAAGCAAATGATTCCAAATAAAATAGTTCTGGAATTAATCAGGGGCGAATCCCTGAATAATTCCCAAAAGAATCCCAATAAAAGAAGCCCAAAACCCACGAATTATTCCTAAATTTTCCCGTCCTGGCGGCAAACTCAGAGCATTCCCGGTTATTGATTAACCCCTGGACAAACAGAGTGGGAAAAGCTGGGGGGAAATCCTGGGAAGAGCAGGGAGGGATTTTCCTTGCATTTTCCCCGAATTTTCCCCACATTTTCCTTGAATTTTTCCCTGATTTTTCCCAGGATTTTTCCCTTCATTTCCCCTCCATTTTCCTGGATTTTCCCAAAGTTTCCCTGGATTTCTTTTCATGTCCCCTCCGAATTTGTTGGATTACCCCTGGATCTATTGGGTTTTCCCCATTTCCCCCCATTTTATCTCAGTTTCATCCCATTTCCTCCTGTTTTCCTCGTTTTATCCCTTTATTTCCCATTTCCCCCTGATTTTCCCCCTTTTATCCCATTTCTTTCCCATTTTATCCCCATTTCTCCCAATTTTATCCATTTCCCCCCGTTTCTCACCATTTCTCCCCATTTTATTCCCATTTTCTGCCCGTTTTTTCCCCGTTTCTCCCCCCGTTTTTCCCAATTTCCCGTTTTTTCCCCCCGTTTTCCAGGCGCCGGGGCGCTCCCGGCGCGGCTCCGCTCCTTCCCGGCCGTGTACCTGAGCCTGGCGCTCTCCTCGCTGCTGCTGCTGGGCCTCAGCGCCCTGGCGCTGGCCAGAGGTGGGGGCCCCCCAAACATTCCCAGAGCCCCCAAAACAGCCGCCCCAAACCCCGGAATTCCTCGGCGTTCCCGGAATCCAGGCCGGGAAATTCACCCCAATTCCCATCCGTCCCGATTCCCCGAGGTCCCAAATCCTTCAATTCCCCCGATTCACTGAGGTCCCAAATCCTTCAATTCCCCCCAGATCCCATCCGTCCCAATTCCCTGAGGTCCCAAATCCTTCAATTCCCTCGATTCCCCCCAGTTCCCATCCATCCCGATTCCCTGAGATCCCAAATCCTTCAATTCCCCCAATTCCCTGAGGTCCCAAATCCTTCAATTCCCCCCAGATCCCATCCATCCCAATTCCCTGAGATCCCAAATCCTTCAATTCCCCCAATTCCCCCCAATTCCCATCCGTCCCAATTCCCTGAGGTCCCAAATCCTTGAATTCCCCCAATTCCCTGAGGTCCCAAATCCATGAATTCCCCCAATTCCCTGAGATCCCAAATCCATGAATTCCCCCAATTCCCTGAGGTCCCATCCATCCCAATTCCCTGAGGTCCCAAATCCTTCAATTCCCCTCAATTCCCCCCAATTCCCATCCGTCCCAATTCCCTGAGTTCCCAAATCCTTCAATTCCCCTCAATTCCCCCCTCTCTGTTCCCATCCATCCCAACTCCCGGAATTCCCTGAATTCCCATCCCAAGTCCCAAAATTCCCCGTAATTCCCGAATTCTGTGTGGAGGAACTCCCCCCCTCCATCCATCCCAAATCCTGGAATTTCATCCTCATTCCCTCATTCCATCCCAAGTTCCCTGATTTCCCTCATTCCCAAATTCCCTGAATTCCCTCATTCCCATCCCAATCCCCCCCAAAAAAAAAACCCCAAATTCTGTCTGGAACTGGGGCAGGAAATTCCCAAATTCCCCAAATACTGGGATACAAAGTGTTAGAAATCCCCCCCAAAAAAAGCAGAATTCCGATTTTTCGGGAATTTTTCCCTCTTTTTTTTCTCCCCCCCCCCCCCCAGTTTCCTCCATTTCCTCCAAACTCCACCAGGAGAAACAGGAGTGGAATTTTTCCAGCTGGGATTCCTTCCGTAAGTCCCGAAATTCCCCACAATTCCCTGAAATCTCCCCCTCTGGATATCCCCGGTTTCCCCGTTCCTGGGGGATTCAGGGGCAGAGGATTCCCGAGTCCCGGGCTCTGGGTGATTTTTCCCTCCCCGCGTCGCTCCCGCAGTGTTCCCGTGCGGGGCGGATTCCCGGGAATGGGAATATTTCTCTGGGAATTGTTATTATTTCTCGCTGGCTCGGCTGAGCTGGGAGCGGGCGCGGGAGCGGTGCCGGGAGCGCCGCGCCGACCTGGCCGTGGTGGGCAGCTTCGCCGAGCAGGTGACCCCGGAATTCCCAAAATAATTCCCGAAATTCCCAAAATTCCCTGATCCCAGATCCCTGAAATCCCCACTCCCCATCCCAAATCCTCACAATCCCTGTCCCTGATCCCCATCCTGACCCCGAATCCCAATCCCGAATCCCCATCCTGACCCCAAATCCCAATCCCGAATCCCCACCCTGATCCCAACCCCAAATCCCAATCCCGAATCCCCGCCCTGATCCCAACCCCAAATCCCAATCCCGAATCCCCACCCTGATCCCCATCCTGACCCCGAATCCCAATCCCAAATCCCCACCCTGATCCCAGCCCCAAATCCCAATCCCAAATCCCCACCCTGATCCCAACCCCAAATCCCAATCCCGAATCCCCATCCTGATCCCAACCCCAAATCCCAATCCTGAATCCCATCCTGATCCCAGCCCCAAATCCCAATCCCGAATCCCAATTCCAAATCCCCATCCTGATCCCAACCCCAAATCCCAATTCCAAATCCCCATCCTGCTCCCAAATCTCAAAAATCCCCATCCCCGATCCCCACCCTGATCCCAATCCCAAATACCAAAGTCCCGTGGCCAAATCCCCATCCTGATCCGAATCCCAATCCTGAATCCTGTGCCCCAAATCCCCAACTGACCCCAAATCCTGAGCCCAAATCCCAGATCTTGAAGCCCAAATCCTAAATCCCAAAGGGAATTCCCAAATGCCGCACAAACCTCGCCATCAGCGTCAGCTTCCCCGAGCAAATCCCAAATCCTAAATCCCGATCCCAAATCTGAAATTCGGATCCTGATCCCAACCCGGATTGTCCCGATTTTCCCGATTTTCCCTTTTTTCCCACCGATCCCAAAGCCCCCGGTGATCCCGGTTTTCCCCCGCTGCAGCAGTTCCTGATGTCCCGCGCGCGGAACGAGCGCTTCTGGATCGGCCTCACCGACCGCAATTCCGAGGGAAACTGGGAATGGGTCGACGGCACCGACTACAAATCCTCCTTCACGTGAGCCCCGCGTCCCAAAACCCCGGAATTCCACCCCAAAATCCCAGAGTTTCACCCCAAAACCCCGGGATTCCACCCCAAAACCCCGGAATTCCACCCCAAAACCCCAGAATTCCACCCCAAAATCACAGAATTCCACCCCAAAACCCCGGAATTCCACCCCAAAACCCCAGAGTTCCACCCCAAAATCACAGAATTCCACCCCAAAATCCCAGAGTTTCACCCCAAAACCCCGGAATTCCACCCCAAAATCCCGGGATTCCACCCCAAAACCCCGGAATTCCACCCCAAAATCCCAGAGTTTCACCCCAAAACCCCAGAATTCCACCCCAAAATCCCGGAATTCCACCCCAAAATCCCGGAATTCCACCCCAAAACCCCGGAGTTCCACCCCAAAACCCCGGGATTCCACCCCAAAACCCCGGAATTCCACCCCAAAATCCCGGGATTCCACCCCAAAATTGGGACTGGGATTTTTTTCCCCCCTCGGAAATCCCACAAATTTGGGGGGGTATTCTTGGAATTTTCTCCGCAGAAAGCGAGCCAAGAATTGGGATTTGGGGATAGCGGAGCCCAAATGTTGGAATTCTGGGGGATTCCCTCCCAAAAAACCCTCCAAATACTGGAATGTTTAGGGAGAATTTCTCCCCCTTAATGTTGGAATTTCGGGGAGTTTCACTCCCCAAAACTCGGGATTTTTGCTGAATTTCCCCCCCCCCCCCAAAAAAAATGGTGAATTTTCACGGGGGCTTCCTCCCGCCAGCCCTCCCCATCCCAAACCCCGGCTTTCCTCCCAGGTTCTGGCGGGAGGGGGAGCCCAACGACAGCGGGAAGAACGAGGATTGCGCCCACCTCTGGATCTCCGGCAAGTGGAACGACGTCCACTGCACCTTCGAGTGCTTCTTCGTCTGCGAGCGCCCCCTCTCCCAAAAATCCCCCTTCGCCCACTGAAATCCGGGATCCCCATGCCCGATTTTCCCGATTTTCCCGATTTTCCCACCCCCCTGCGGGGCTGCGGTGCGAAATTCCCGAAAAAAATGTGGATTTTTTAAGGGAATAAAAGGAGATTCCTGCTCTGGTTTGGGGCGAATTTGGGATTTTCCTGAACTTTCTCCTTGAGTTTTCCCAGATTTTGGGAGGTTTGGGGTGGGAGATTCCCGGGGCTTTGGTGGTTTTAAGGTAAAACTCTCTGGAGATTCAGGGATTTGGGAACTTTTTCGGCCCCATTCCCCATTTTCCATAATTTTCCCTAAAAATCAGCATTTCCCAAGCTTTTCCCTATTTTTTTTTTCCCTCTTTAATTTGGATTTCCAGGGGAAATTTTCTGGGGTTTTGGTGGGTTTGGGGATTCAGGTCCTGGGTGGGTCTGGGATCCCACAGGGATTTGGGAATTTTGGGAGTTTGTCCTTCCCGTACCCCCCAATTCCCTCTGGATTTTCCCCAAATCCAACTGGATCCCAAATTTCCCCCAATTCCTTTGGGTTTGGGGATGGAATTCCTGGGGTTTTTTTGGGAATTCCCATTTTTTTACGTTTGGGAATTCCCATTTTTTGGGTTTGGAAATTCCCATTTTTTTGGGGGGAATTCCCAGTTTTGGGGGGGAAAAATGGGAATTCCCAAAAAATGGGAATTCCCTCCCCCCCCCCTTTCCTGCCCCCTCCCCCGTGCGCGCCCCCGCCCCTCCCCCGGGAGCGCGCACGGCCGGGGGCGCGCCGGGCCCGGTGTCACTGTCGCGATCCCGCTGTCGCCGCCGCTGTCGCGATCGCGGCGCCGTTGTCGCCGTCCCCGTCCCGGTGTCGCCGTCGCGGTCCCGGTGAGTTCCCTGCGGGTCCCGTCGGGGCCGCCGTGTCGCGACAGTCGCGACGGGCGGGGTGAGCGGCGGTGCCGGGGCGGTTCGGGAGCACCGGGAGGAGCCGCAGGAGCGGCCCCGGGGACGGCGCCTCCCGGTTCTCCTGCCCCGGGACCTTCCCGGTTTTACCCCGCTCCCATCCCGGTTTTCCCCCGGTTTTTCCCCCGTTCCCATCCCGGTCTCTTCCCGGTTTTTCCCCCGTTCCCATCCCGGTTTTCCCCCGGTTTTTCCCCCGCTCCCATCCCGGTCTCTTCCCGGTTTTTCCCCCGTTCCCATCCCGGTTTTTCCCCGGTTTTTCCCCCGCTCCCATCCCGGGAGCTCTTCCCGCTCCGATCTCGGCGCTTTCCCGGTTTTTCTCCTCTCCGCTCCCGGTTTCTGCCCGGTTCCCCCCCGGTCCGCTCCCGCTCCCATCCCGGGCTCTTCCCGGTCCTTTCCCTCGCTCCCATCCCGGTTTTTTGCCCGGTTTTCCCTCGCTCCCATCCCGGTGCTGTCCCTGTCCCTCCCCGTTCCCGATTTCTCCCGCTCCGTTCCCGGTCTCCTTCCCGCTCCTCTCCCGGCGCTTTCCCGGTTCCTTCCCGCTTTTCCCCCGCTCCCATCCCGCTTTTTCCCGCTTTTTCCCGCTTTTCCCGGCGTTTCCTCTGCCCCGCAGCCGCCGGGATGAAGCCGGAGGAGGCTCCGTCCTGCCGGGAGCAGGGAGCGCCGCTCCCGGGAGCCGGTGAGTACCGGGAATTCCGGGAATGACACCGGGAATCCCCAAAATTCCCTCCAGCATCCCCCATTTCGGGATGTTTTTCCCATTCCCGGGTCCCTTTTCCCGTTTTTCCCAGAGTTTTCCTCTTTATTCCCGTTTTTTGTCCCGGCTCCGAGCCCCCCCTTTTCCCAATTTCGTTTTTTCTTATTTTTTTAGGCAGAATTCCCGTGTTTTTTTTTTTCATTTTCCCGGGCTGGAATCCAGGATTTCCCCGGGGATTTTTCCCTGACCCCACATCCCCAGAAATTCCCGAAAATTCGTCCTCATTCCCTCTTTAATTATTCCCGGGTTTCCCCTCCAAATTAATCAGGAATTGGGATTTTGAATCCTCGATTTTAACCCGCGGTGGGGAGGGAATGTGATTGGGGGAGTGAAAAGTGTGGGGAAAAACCTCAGGAACGGGACAAAAATCTTTGGAAAACCCCCGGGAATTGGAATTTGGAATTTCGGGGTCCAAATCGGAGCTGGCCTTGGAATTTGGGAATTTGAATTTGGAATTGAAATTGGGATTGGAATTCCAAATCAAAACTGGGACCAAAATTCCAAATTAAATCCAAGATCAGGGGCTCCCCTCATCCCCGTTTTTCCTGGGAGTTTTGGGCTCCATCCCTGGGATCTGGGGCCAGATTTTTCCCGGAATTCGGGCAGAAGAAACCCGGGAATGGCCTCGGGAGGAGGAGGAGGAGGAGGCGCTGCCAGAGAAAAATTGGAATTTTTCCCTCCCTCCCTTCCCTTTGAGGAGCTGCCAGAGATGAAAGTTGGGATAAAAATGAGGTAGAAAAATAAAATTCCCAAAAATCCGGAGTGAGGAAAAAAAAACCCCTCAAATCCCCTGGATTCCTTCCCAAAATCCCCCAAATTCCTCTTTTTGCCATGGAAAAATATTCCTTTGGATCTCTGGGAGCTCCGCATGGAATTTCCCTGATGTCCAACCCTGTTCTTCCTGGGTTCTCCCACGTTTCCCCCTGAATTTCCCTGGTTTTCCTTAAATCCTCCCATTTCCCCCGTTTTGCCCCAAATCCCCCCATATTTCTCCCGAATTTTCCAATTTTCCCCAAATTTTCTCTTTTTCCCCCCCCCAATTTCTCCCAGATTTTTCCAGATTGTCCCCCAGACTCTCCGTTTCCCGGGATTTCCCCCCAATATCTCCATTTCCCTGTATTCCCCCCAATCTCTCCATTTCCCTGTATTCCCCCCAATCTCTCTCCATTCCCCAATCTCTCCGTTCCATTTCCCCGTATTTTCCCCAATCTCTCAATTTCCCCAAACTCTCCATTTCCCCATATTTCCCCCCAATCTCTCCGTTCCATTTCCCCCTATTTCCCCCCAAACTCTCCATTTCCCCGTTTTCCCCCAATCTCTCCATTCCCCAGACTCTCCGTTTCCCGGGATTTCCCCCCAATCTCTCTGTTCCATTTCCCGGGATTTCCCCCCAATCTCTCAATATCCCCAAACTCTCCATTTCCCCATTTTCCCCCAATCTCTCCCCTGTTCCCCAGACTCTCCATTTCCCGGGATTTCCCCCCAATCTCTCAATATCCCCAATCTCTCAATTTCCCCGTATTTCCCCCAATCTCTCCCCTGTTCCCCAGACTCTCCATTTCCCGGGATTTCCCCCCAATCTCTCCCCCATTCCCCAGTCTCTCCATTCCCCCGTATTCCCCCCAATCTCTCCGTTCCATTTCCTGGGATTTCCCCCCAATCTCTCCATTTCCCGGGATTTCCCCCCAATCTCTCTGTTTCCCCGTTTCCCCCCAATCTCTCTGTTCCATTTCCCGGCATTTCCCCAATCTCTCCGTTCCATTTCCCCGTATTTCCCCCCAATCTCTCTGTTTCCCCGTATTTCCCCCAATCTCTCCGTTCCATTTCCCCGGATTTCCCCCCAATCTCTCCCCCGTTCCCCGGATTCTCCATTTCCCTGTATTTCCCCCAATCTCTCCATTCCCCAATCTCTCCGTTCCCCCTATTTCCCCCCAATCTCTCCATTTCCCCATATTCCCCCCAATCTCTCTCCCGTTCCCAATCTCTCCGTTCCATTTCCCCGTATTTCCCCCCAATCTCTCAATATCCCCAATCTCTCCGTTCCATTTCCCGGGATTTCCCCCCAATCTCTCTCCCGTTCCCAAACTCTCCATTTCCCGGGATTTCCCCCCAGTCTCTCAATATCCCCAATCTCTCCGTTCCATTCCCCTGTATTTCCCCCCAATCTCTCTCCGTCCCCAGGCTCCCGTCCCGCCGCGCTCCCGGTGCTGTGCGCGGGCTGCGGCCGCGGCATCTGGGACCGGTTCCTGCTGCGGGTGAACGAGCGCTCGTGGCACGAGCGGTGCCTGCGCTGCTCCGAGTGCGGCCGCGCCCTGCGGGGCCGCTGCTTCAGCCGCGAGCGCCGCCTGCTCTGCGCGCCCGACTACGAGCGGTGAGTGCGGCCGCTCCCGCCCATTTACCCTCTTTTATCCTGATTTTCCCCTCTTTTAGCCCGATTTACCCTCTTTACCCCGATTTACCCTCTTTTAGCCCGATTTTACCCTCTTTTACCCCGATTTACCCTCTTTTATCCTGATTTACCCTCTTTTATCCCGATTTTCCCCTCTTTTACCCCGATTTACCCTCTTTTATCCTGATTTACCCTCTTTTATCCTGATTTTCCCCTTTTTTACCCCGATTTACCCTCTTTTACCCCGATTTACCCTCTTTTACCCCGATTTACCCTTTTTTACCCCGATTTTCCCCTTTTTCCCCCGATTTTCCCTTTTTTACCCCGATTTTCCCCTCTTTTACCCCGATTTCCCCTCTTTTACCCCGATTTTCCCCTTTTTTACCCAGATTTTCCCCTTTTTTACCCAGATTTTCCCCTCTTTTACCCCGATTTTCCCCTCTTTTACCCCGATTTACCCTCTTTTACCCCGATTTTCCCCTTTTTTACCCCGATTTCCCCCCTTTTTTACCCCCATTTTCCCCTTTTTTACCCCGATTTTCCCTTTTTTACCCCGATTTTCCCCTTTTGCCCCCCAATTTCCCCCTTTTTACCCCGATTTTCCCTTTTTTCCCCCGATTTTCCCTTTTTCCGCCCAAATTTCCCTTTTCCCCCCAATTTCCCCTTTTTCCCCCCAGTTTCCCCCTTTTCCCCCAATTTCCCCTTTTTTCCCCCGATTTTCCCCTTTTCCCCCTCAATTTCCCCTTTTTCCCCCCAATTTCCCCTTTTTTCCCCCAATTTTTCCCCAATTTACCCCTTTCTCTCCTTTTTTACCCCAATTTTCCCCCTTTTTACCCCGATTTCCCCTTTTTCCCCGATTTTCCCTTTTTCCCCAAGTTTTCTCCTTCTTTCCCCCGTTTTTCCCCCAATTTTCCCCTTTTCCCCTGATTTCCCCATTTTCAAGGGTTTTTTCCCCATTTTTCAAGGGTTTTCCCCTGCTTTTCCATTATTTTCCCATTTTCCCCCTGATTTTCCCCATCTTCCAGGTTTTCCCCCCATTTCCCAAGGTTTTTCCCTGGTTTTTCCACGATTTTTCCCATTTTCCCAGGAATTCTCCCCGCTTTTCCCCCGGCTTTTTCCCAAGGAATTGGGTGAGGAGGAGGAGGATCGTTTTCCCCACGGAAACCCCAAATCCAAAGGGATTTTTCATGGAATTCTCCCCTCCCCAGGGCCCCTTCCAGAGGCACCTGTCCCGTAAATTGGGAAAAAAAAAAGAAAAAAGCAAAAAAAGGGAGGAAAACTCCCCTCGGAATCCCTTTGAAGTCAGATTTCTGGGAATTCGGGAGGGATCCGAGCCCTTGGAGCCGTTCCCGGCCTCCTCCTCCTCCTCCTCCTCCGGAATTTTTTGGGATGAACTCGCCTTGAACTCCTCTCCCAGCTCCTTTTTCCTCAGGTTTTTGAGGCTTTTCCTGGAATTTCGGGGTTTTTTTTTTGGGATCTGATCCCGCCCCATCCCCAAATTCCCATCGGGATCCCCTCAGGAATTCCCAGGAACCTCCAGTCCCGGATGTTCCCGGCCCATGGATGGGGAAAACCCCGGGAATTTGGGCCCAGGATTTGGGGAATCCTCAGGAAAACCAAATTCCCACATTTCCTCCCCTTTTTTCCCCTATTTTCTCACTTTTCCAAGCACCCAGACCCAAAATTCCCATAAAAAACCCGGAGAAAAATCTGAATTTTCCACCTCAGGGGGTTAAAAACTCTGGGATTTGGTCATTGCAGGCGTCAGAAACCCGGAATTTTGGCCATTCCCAAGGTTAAAAATGGGAATTTTGGCTCCACTGGAGCAGATCCGTGCCCTCTCCCACCCAGACGAATTTCGGGAATGGGGCCCAGGTTTGGTTAATCTTTAATTCCATGGGGGAGCAGTGAATTCCAGAG
This sequence comes from Agelaius phoeniceus, assembly GCF_051311805.1. Taxonomy (NCBI): domain Eukaryota; kingdom Metazoa; phylum Chordata; class Aves; order Passeriformes; family Icteridae; genus Agelaius; species Agelaius phoeniceus. The sequence continues at coordinate 97,404 of NC_135296.1, forward strand.
GCAAAAGCCTGGAAAAAAATCGGGATCCGTGTCAAAATCCCTGGGATTTTGGGGCCTTTTTCCCGGTTTTTTGGGGGCTTTTTGGGGATTGAGGTTTGGGAAATTTGGGAATTTGGATTCCAAGGGGTGGGGGAAAGGGGAAAATTTGGGAAACTGGGGGGAAATCCGGGATTTTTTGGGATGAAAAAGAGGGGAAAAGGGTGCTGGGTGTGGATTTAGGTGGGGAAATTTGGGAATTCTGGGATTCCCATCCCCACTTTCCCCATTCCCGTTTTCCCGGATCCTCGTGGGATGACGGATCCCGGGGAATGAATTCCCTAAATCCCATTAAATCCCCAAATCCCACTAATTCCCGGAGCCTCATTTGCATATTCCCTTCATTTCCTGGGATTCATTAAAAGGGAATTTTTTCCGTGGGTTTTTTCCCCATTCTGGGCTGGATTTTTCCCATTTTTCCTGATTTTTTCTTTCCCTGTTTTTCTTTCTTGCCCTCTTTTTTAATTCACATTTTTCTCCTTCTTTCCCATTTTTCCCCTGTTTTTTCCTTCTTTCTTTCCCTATTTCCTCATTAATAATAATTGCTAATAATTATCCAGATTAGTGTTATTAAACACTAATAATTCTACTAATTATATATTACTTATTGTTAAAATCATTTAATTAAAATTAGTATCATTGTTATTAGTTATTAATAATCACTCGTTAGTACCATTAGATTCCACCCATCTGTTATTATTCTCCTATTATTATTATTTTAAAAATTTTATTTTATTCTACTTATAATTTATTCTTATTTCTCATTGACAGTAATTGATTCAAGTTATTAGCATTATTATCAGCCATAAGTAACTATTATTAATTATTACCAATCAATTCCACTCTTCTATTATTATTAAACAAAACTCTCATTAGTAACAACAATTATCAACACTAATTATTAGTCCAGTTTCTGTTAATTATTAATAATTTTTATCACTGCTAATAAAGATTTGGATAATAAATATGATGGATTAACATCAATATTAATTACCATAAATATTAATAACTATTCTAAAAATTATTAATATCCCCTTTTTATTCCCATTTCATTCTGACTTCATTCCCATTTTTATTCCCATTTTTATTCCCATTTTTTATTCCCATTTTTCCCACTTTTCTCCCCCTCTGCCCATCCCCACCTTTAATTAACCCTCCCCTAATGAATCATTAATGAGCTCCTCTCATTAAATCCTCATTAATTCCTCCCCTCCCCCATTCCCACTTCTCCCATTTTTTATTTTATTCCAATTTTTTTTTTTTTCCCTCCCCCCGGAATGGGCAGAAAAAGCCGGAAATTGGAAAAGCCCAACAGGAAATTGAGGTGGGATAAGATCGGGAGGAGAATTCCTGCCTGGAATTTTAATGGATCCAAACCTCAGCCCAAAATCCCTTCTTTTCCCTCTTTTTTTCCCCAAAAAACCCCCCCAAATCCAGGAGAAAAAAAACATTTTACAAAACCCTAAAATTTTCCTTTTTTTCCTTCTTTCCCCCTACCAAAAAAAAAAAAAAAACAATATCTTGGAGAAAAAAAATCAAAAATAAAATCCCACTTTTAAGGAAAACCACCAAAAAAAAAAAATCCCCAACATTTCCTGATTTTTTCCCCCAAAAAACCCCAAATCCATGAGGAAAACGAGCACTAAAATTAAAAAAAAAAAAAAAAAATCAGATTTTTTAGGGGGAAAATCCCCCAAAATTCCCGGAACTCGGGGGTTTCCATAAAATGCGAGCGGCCGGGAAGGGAAACCTCCGGAAAATCCAATTCCAGCAGCGGCCCCGGCCCCCCCGGCCCCGGCGGAAATTGCTCTGCCAGAAACCCGGGATAATCGGATCAGCTCCGTTATTAAATTTTCCAGCCCCGGCTCCGTTATTAAAATTCCCAGAATTCCCAGCTCTGGCACCGAAGGGGGAAAAGAAAAAAAAACGGAAAATTTTTTTTTTTTTTTAATCCCTTTTTATTTTTTTTCCCTGCGGTTTTTATGCGGCTGGGAAAGGGGAAAACAGGGGGGGAAAAAAAATCCCCCCCCTCCAAAATGGGAAAATCCCAAAAAACGGGAGCTCGTCCCAAGTTTTCCTCCACGTGGGTGGGAGGGGTGGAAAAGGGATCCCAAAAATGGGAATTTTCCAGGTGTTTTTTTTTTTTCCATGGAAAAGCTGCTTGGAATGTTCGGCTAATCCGGCCTTTCCCAGGGAAACGGGGCCCAAAAATTGGGATTTTCATGGGTGGTGTTTCCCTGGAATGTCCAGCTCCTCCCAAATCCTGTCATTCCCCGCCAAAAAAAAGCAGGGCCCCAAAAATGGGGATTCTCCTGGGAAAAGAGGGATTTGAGATCATTCCCAATTTCCCCATTCCCAAATTTTGGGGAGCTTCTCCCCTTTCCCAAATCCCTCTGGAAAAACCCAAAATCCCTGGAAAAAAAAAAAAAACCAACCCAGCCCCCCCCGCTTTTCCCACATTCCCGTTTCCATGGAAACCCCGAGGGAATTATTGGGATTTAAGCGGATTCTGGGGATATTAAAAAACTTGGGAGAGGCTCTCCAGGAATTCCCGGGAATTTTAATCCCCACTAATTGGAGCTGACAGGGATTTTATGAGCTTGGGGTTGCTTTATTGCCAAAAAGGGGCTGGAAAAGTGGGAAAAGTCCCCCTTTTTTGGGAATTCTGGTGGGAACATCCCAAAACCCCCCAAATACTGGGATACAAAGGGTGGGGATGTCCCAAAAAAGCCAAATCCCAGGGATTTCCCCCCAGATCCCAGGATTTTCCCCCGAAATCCCAAATCCTTCCCCCCAGTCCCGTTATTTCCTCCAAATCCTCTTTTTTTTCCCTGTGAAATCCTGGGATACTTTCTCCCCACATCCAGGGATATTTTCCCCCAAATCCTGAGATATTTTCTCCCAAATTCTGAGATATTTTCCCCCCAGATCTGGTGATATTTTTCCCCCACATCTGGGGATATTTTTCCCCAAATTTGGGGGATATTCCCCCCAAACCCCAGGATATTTTCCCCCAAATCTTGGGGATATTTTCTCTGAATCCCAGGATATTTTCCCCCGAATCTTGGGGATATTTCCCCCCAAATCCGGGGGATATTTTCTCTGAATCCCAGGATATTTCCCCCAAAACCCGGGATATTTCCCCCATAAACCCGGGGATATTTCCCCCCAAACCCGGGGATATTTCCCCCATAAACCCGGGGATATTTTCTCTGAATCCCAGGATATTCCCCCCAAACCCGGGCACGTTTTCCCCCAAACCCGGGGATATTTTCCCCCCAAACCCGGGACATTTCCCCCCAAATCCTGGGGATATTTTCTCTGAATCCCAGGATATTTTCCCCCCAAACCCGGGGACATTTCCCCCCAAATCTGGGCGAAATTTTCTCCCAAATTCTGAGATATTTTCCCCCCAAATCTGGTGATATTTTTCCCCCACATCTGGGGATATTTCCCCCCAAATTTGGGGGATATTCCCCCCAAATCTGGGGAATATTTGCCCCCAAACCCTAGGATATTTTCCCCCAAATCCTGGGGATATTTTCTCTGAATCCCAGGATATTTTCCCCCCAAATCTGGGGGACATTTTCCCCCGAATCCTGGGGATATTTTCTCCGAATCTTGGGGATATTTTCCCCCCAAACCCGGGGATATTTCCCCCCATAAACTCGGGGATATTTCCCCCCAAACCCGGGCACGTTTCCCCCCATAAACCCGGGGATATTTCCCCCATAAACTCGGGGATATTTCCCCCCAAACCCGGGGATATTTTCCCCATAAACTCGGGGATATTTCCCCCCAAACCCGGGGATATTTTCCCCCATAAACTCGGGGATATTTCCCCCCAAACCCGGGGATATTTTCCCCATAAACCCGGGGATATTTCCCCCCAAACCCGGGCCATTCCCCCCAAACCCGGGGACATTTCCCCCCATAAACCCGGGGATATTTCCCCCCAAACCCGGGCCATTTCCCCCCATAAACCCGGGGATATTTCCCCCCAAACCCGGGGATATTTCCCCCCATAAACCCGGGGATATTTCCCCCCAAACCCGGGCCATTTCCCCCCATGAACCCCCCGGCCATCCGCAGGCTGTTCCCGCGCTGCTGCAGCCGCTGCCGGGGCGCGCTCGGGCGCTCCGAGCGCGTCCTGCGCGTCCTGGGCCGCGTCTTCCACGAGCGCTGCCTCCGCTGCGGCTCCTGCGGCCGCCGCCTCCGCAGCGGGGACGAGTTCGTGCTGCGCGACGGGCGCATCCTGTGCCGCGGCCACGCGGGCACCGGCACCACCGGCACCACCGGGACCACCGGGACCACCGGGCCCGCCGCCGAGGACGGAGGTAAAACAATGATTTATAATAATAATAAATTTGGGGGGTTTGGGGGGAACTTTTTGGGATTTTTTGGGGATTTTTTGGGATTTTTTGGGGTATTTTCGGGGTATTTTTCAGGAATTTTTAGAGTTTTAGTTTTTATTTTTTGGGAATTTTGGGGATTTTTTTCAGGGGGAGTTTGGGGTTTTTGGGGTTTTTTTTCGGGATTTTTTTGGGGTTTTATTTTTTGGAAATTTTTAGGGAATTTTTTGGGGTTTTTTTCGGATTTTTTGGGGGTATTTTCGGGGTATTTTTCAGGAATTTTTAGGGTTTTTGTTTTTATTTTTTGGGAATTTTGGGGATTTTTTGGGGGATTTTTTTCAGGGGGAGTTTGGGGTTTTTGGGGGTATTTTTTCGGGATTTTTTGGTTTGTTTGTTTTTTTTTTTTTTTTTTTTAATTTTTAGGGAATTTTGGGGGTTTTTTCGGATTTTTTTAGGTATTTTTGGGATATTTTTCAGGAATTGTTAGGGTTTTTCTTTTAATTTTTGGGAATTTTGGGGATATTTTTGGGGGATTTTTTTCAGGGGGGGTTTGGGGTTTTTGGGGTTTTTTTTTCGGGATTTTTTTGGGGGGGGTTTTGGAAATTTTTAGGGAATTTTGGGGGTATTTTTAGGGGTTTTTGGGATGTACTTTTTTTCAATTTTCTTAGGGATTTTTTTAATGATTATTTTCTTAGAGGGGTTTTGGGGAATATTTTGGAATTTTTTGGAGTATTTTTTTTGGGAGTCTTTTGCATAATTTTTTTTTAAGAATTTTGGGGATTTTTTTCCCCCAAAATTCTCTTTTTTTTTTTTTTTTTGTTTGTTTTCCTGGCCGCAGCTCGGAGCGAGGACGAGGAGGGCCGGGATTCCCGGTGCTCCCGGAATTCCGGCGGGAAGGACCCCAAACGCTCCAAGCGGCCCCGAACCATCCTGAGCTCCCAACAGCGCCGGGCGTTCAAGGCCTCCTTTGAGGTCTCCTCCAAACCCTGCCGGAAGGTGCCGGAACGTTCTGGAACGGGCTGGGAACGGGCCGGGAATGGGCCGGGACTGATCCTGGATTATTTCGGGATTTTGGGATGGGGTTCTGGAATCGGGATCGGGGGCTGGAATTACAAAGGATTTTTCCCCCATTCCCGTTTTCCTTCCCGGAATTCCGAGGGATTTTCCCCCCGTTCCCATTTTCCTTCCCGGAATTCCGAGGGATTTTTCCCCCGTTCCCGGTCTCCTTCCCGGAATTCCGAGGGATTTTTCCCCCTGTTCCCGTTCTCCTTCCCGGAATTCCGAGGGATTTTTCCAGGTGCGGGAGACGCTGGCGGCCGAGACGGGGCTGACGGTCCGGGTGGTCCAGGTGTGGTTCCAGAACCAACGAGCCAAGGTGGGAATTCCTGGAATTCCGGGATGAAAAAACAACCCCAAATCCCCCGGAATCGGGATTTTCCTGGGATTTTCCCGGGATTTTTCCGTGTTGTGTTTTTTTTTCCCCTCCCAGATGAAGAAGATTGCCCGCAGGCAGCAGCAGCAGGAGCAGCTTGGGAATTCCAGAGGGGGAATTCCAGGCGGGAGAGGAGCCGGGAGGAGCGGCCGGGATGGGAATGAGGATGAGGAGGGTCAGGAATGACGGGAATGGGGGTGGGAAAACGGGAATGGGAAAACGGGGATGGGGTGGATCAGGGATGGAGGGATCGGAAATTGGGAAGTCACAACATCCCCATCCCACACCCGATATCCCACATGCCGATATCCCACATCCCGGCATTCCCACATCCCAATATCCCACATCCCGATATCCCACACCTGATATCCCACACCCGATATCCCACACGCCGATATCCCACACCCGATATCCCACATCCCGACATCCCATATCCCGATATCCCACACCCGATATCCCACACGCCGATATCCCACACCCGATATCCCACATCCCGATATCCCACACCCGATATCCCACATCCCCATCCCACACCCGATATCCCACATCCCAATATCCCACACCCGATATCCCACATCCCGATATCCCACATGCCGATATCCCACACTCGATATCCCACATGCCGATATCCCACATCCCGGCATTCCCAGGCCTGCAGCGGATCCTGGTCCCGTTTTCCCGGATTCTGCCGCCGCCCCTGGAGCCCGGCGGATTCGAGGGCGAGGCCGGAACGTTCCGGGGAACGCCCCCGGAGCTCCCGCCCTTCGGTAACTGCAGAGAATTCCGGGAATCCCCAGGCCCCGTCCCGGTTTGCCCAATTTTTCCCGATTTTTCCTAATTTTTCCCACCTTTTCCCAGACTCCGAGGGAGTTTTCCAGGAGCTGGACGGGGACACCCTGGGATCCTTGGGAGCGGCCCTGATCTCCACGGAGAATTCCCAGCAGCTGATCCTCGGGAATGCCAGAATTCCCGAAATCCCCGAGCCCGGGAATCCCATGGAGCGCCTGTACTCCATGCAGAGCTCCTACTTCACCTCCTGACATCCCGGAATTCCCGAAAATCCCAGAAATCCCAGCCCTGGGAATCCCAAAAAAACTGGGATTGACCCCCCCCCAGGATTCCGCTGGAATTTGGTATTTTCCCTCTGCTCCCGTGCCAATTTTGGGGAATTTTTTGGGGGGGAAATTTTTGGGAATGCTTCCTCCTTTTTCTTTTTCTTTTTTTTTTTTTTTTTTTTTTTTTTTTTTTTTTTTTTTTGCATGTCTGGTGGGAAATAAATCCCAGGAAAAAAAAAAAAAAAAAAAGGAAAATAAAAAGAGAGAAAAGTTTTTGGAATTTGGGGGGGGTGGTGGGATTGGAATTCCCGGGAATGGTTGAGAAGGCTTCCAGAATTCCCAGAGTTTTGGGGTTTTTTTCCATGGAAAACAGTGACTCCAATCTCCGAATAATTCCGTGGGACCACGAGATTCCCAGAGAAACCCCAAAAACTGGGAGGGAGCCAAGGAAAAGCTGGAAAAGAGGGAAAAGGTGGGGGAAAAAAGGAGGAAAAGATGGGAAAAAAAAAGAGGGGAAAAAAGGAAAAAATTTAGAATGAAAAGAAGGAAAAGCAGAATTTTTGGTCCCATCCCGAAGATTCCTGGGGAGACCCCACTATAATTTTAATTTCTTCCTCCAATTTTTGGGATAAAAGCCCAGGAATCCGCAGGGAATTGCGGATCAGGCCCCACATCCCAGGGCTCCTTTCCCAGAGGGGCAATTCCCAGGATTTGGGAGGAGATTCCGGAAGATTCTGAGGCTTTCTTGGCATTCCTGGATGGGTTTTAATTCCAGGGATTCTCTGGGGAGGGAAAGAAAGGGAAAAAAAAATATATCACATTTTTATCCCAAAATTCCAATTTTTTCCCAAATTTCCTTTCTCCAGCTTTTCCATGGGGAAAAAAAAAAAAAAAAAAAAAAAGTGCCACCTGGGTGGGTTTTGGGGAATTCAAATCCCCACTTTTGTCCCAAAATTCCAAATTTCCAGCATTTCCTGAGGCAGGAGGGGCCAGGGCCATTTTTGGGGTTTAAACTTCCATTCCTATCCCAAAATTCCAGCTCCAAATTCCCTTCCAGGGGTTCCAGCCCCACCTGTGGAGGTGGCACTGGGCGCACAGCAGGAGCTGGCCGACATTTGGGGCTGCATTTGGGGTTTAATTCCCGTTTTTACCCCAAAATTCACCTGTGGAGGTGCCCCTGGGGGTGCCCCTGGGGGTGGCACTCGGGCTGTCCCCAGGGGTGACATTCTGGGTGACATTTTGGGCGCACAGCAGGAGCTGGCCGACATTTGGGGCTGCATTTGGGGTTTAATTCCCATTTTTACCCCAAAATTCACCTGTGGAGGTGCCCCTGGGGCCGTCCCTGGGTGTGTCCCTGGGTGTGGCAGTGGCAGCGTCCCCAGGGGTGGCACTCTGGGTGACATTTTGGGCGCACAGCAGGAACTGGCTGACGTGGGGGCCGCACTCGGCCGCGCTCTGGGGCCGCTCCCGCAGGCAGCGCTCGAAGGCCCCGAAGGAGTCGGAGCAATCCCGGCGGATCCGGCGCACCAGGGGGCTGCGAGGCGGCGGGAAAACAGGGGGGAAAAAGGGGAAAATATCAGGGAAAATACCGGGGAAACATTGGGGAAAATATTGGGGAAACATTGGGGAAAATATCGGGGAAAAAATGGGAAAATATCGGGGAAAATATCGGGGAAAACATCAGGATTGGGATTGATGCCACGGGACCCATCCCTGGGATCTGCCCCATGGATCGGGATCAGAGTCCCCAGTGTGCGTCACTCACATTTGGGGACACTTGGTGACAATCCCAGTGTCCCCAGTGTGTCACTCACTGGTCGGAGCTACACTCGGTGGCACTCAGGGACACTTGGTGACAATCCCAGTGTCCCCAGTGTGTCACTCACTGGTCGGAGCTACACTCGGTGACGCTCAGGGACACTTGGTGACAATCCCAGTGTCCCCAGAGCCCCCAGAGCCCATCACTCACTGGTTGGAGGCGCAGGCGGTGACGCTCAGGGACAGTTGGTGACAATCCTGGTGCCAGCTCCCGGGGCTCGCGGCCACGCAGCGCCCGTAGCGCTCCAGCTCCGGCCCGCAGAGCTGGGCGGTGACGGCCAGCGCCTCCCTGCGACAGCGAAAGTGACAGTGTGACAGGGACAGTGTGACAGGGACAGTGTGACAGGGACAGTGCCACCTCCCCGGGACAGGGACAGTGTGACAGGGACACAGTGCCACCTCCCCGGGACAGGGACAGTGTGACAGGGACAGCGCCACCTCCCCGGGACAGGGACAGTGTGACAGGGACAGTGTGACAGGGACAGTGCCACCTCCCCGGGACAGGGACAGTGTGACAGGGACACAGTGCCACCTCCCCGGGACAGGGACAGTGTGACAGGGACACAGTGCCACCTCCTGCTGACGGCCAGCGCCTCCCTGCGACAGTGACAGGGACATTGGCAATACCGGGGATACCCGGACAGCGGGAGTTGGGGCACTGAGGGGACACCGAGGGGACACAGAAGGGCGGAACCGGGTCACAACCGGTGAGGGGACACCGAGAGGACACAAAGGGGCGGAACCGGGTCACAACCGGGGGACACCGAGGGGTGGAACCGGGGACACCGAGGGGGGACAGGGTGGCCGCGAACACCGCGGGAAACGCGGGGCCTTGAAGAGCGGGAGGGACACGAGGGGACAGAGCGCGACAAGAGGGACACGGAGGGGACACAGCGCAACACGAGGGACCGGGAGGGGACACGAGGGACACGGCCCGGCCCCGCCGCCCCTCACTCACATGGCGCTTCCTCCTCCGCCACCGCTTCACTTCCGCCACTCTCTCACTCTGCGCATGCGCCCCGCTCTCACCTCCGCCACTCCCTCGCTCTGCGCATGCTCTCGGTCCCGAGGCGGGAAGCGCGGGCTCGGCGCAGGCGCAGAAGCGGAAGCGAAAGCGGAAGCGGCGCGGAGAAGGCGGAGGGAAGATGGCGGCGGCCGCGGCGGCCCCCGAGGACGAGCTGGTCTCGTCGGTGACGCTCTACCGGCGGCGGCCGCGGCTGCTCCGCGGCACCGTGCTGCCCTTCGCCGCCGGCCTCTACCCGGCCTGGCTGTGGCTGTGGGGGCCGCGGCTGTGGGCGGCGGGCGAGGCGGCGGGGCCGCCCGAGGCGGCGCTGCTGGCGCTCGGCGCCATCGCGGCGCTGCAGCTGCTGACGGCGCTGGCCGGGCTCTGGTCCGTGCACGCCGAGTGCGCCCTCAGCTGCGTCAGGGTGAGCGCGGGACAGGGACCGGGACATGGGGCTGAGGGGCTGAGGGTGTTTGGGCTCTGGGGGGATTTGGGGGCTCAGGGGATTTCGGGGAGATTTGGGGGCTGAAGGGGTTCAGGGTTTAAAGGGGGTTTGGGGCATAAATGTATGAAATATAAACTTATAAACTAAGTTAAAGTATTCCGTAGGAATTGTTAAATATGAGGGTGTTGGCTATGAGAAATATGGGGTATTAAATATGGGAGAGTGGGATATTAAAAGAAAAAGATTTGGGATGTTAGGAGTGTGAAATGTGTGGTTTTAAAGGAATAAAGTATGGGATATTAAAAATGTAAAATGTGGGATATTAAAGGGATAAAATATGGGTTATTAGAATTGTAAAATGTGGGATATTAAAGGGATAAAATATAGGTTATTCAAAGTATAAATGTGGGGTTTTGGAGCAATAAAAATTGGGATTTTAAAGCGATTGAAAATGGGATTCTAAAGGGATAAAATTCGGAGCACTTGGGGTACAAAGCTGGGATTTTGAAGGGTTAAAAATGGGTTTTTAGGGCAATAAAAAATGGGATTTTCGAGGGGTTTTGAAGGGATTTTCCTGCTGTTTTCTCCCCCAGGAGCCCTGTCCCCAAAAAGCCACCCTGGCCAAGGTGGTGCCAACCCCCAACAATGGCTCTGTGGAACTGGTGCCAATCCACAGGGAGCAGGTGAGGGAATTCCAGGAATTCCGCTGGGATTCATCCCTGGAGACCCAGTGAGCTCAGGGCCATCCAGGTGCGGGATGAAAATCCGGGAATTCCGGTGGGATTTGTCCTGGAAAATCCAATGTGTTCGTGATATCCATGGGGGAATGGGAAAATCTGAGAATTCCTTGGGATTTATCCCCGAAAATGGGGAGAACCTGGGAATTCCAGGCAAAACAGCCCTGGAAAACTTTGGGATTTTTCTCCAGGAGACCCTTGGAAATCTGGGATTTTTTTTTCCCTCGTCCAGGCTGGAAATTTTTCCAGGAATGGGAAATTTGGAATTTTTCCCTTTTTTTTTTTTTTTCCCCAGGGTGAGGATGGGCAGGAAGCGCTGAGCTTTGAGTTCCAGAAGATCAAATATTCCTACGAAATCCATGGAAAAAAGCAATTCCTGCCCGTGGCCTTCCCTGTGGAGCACCCCTTGGGATTCTACCAGAATTCCAGAGGCTTCCAGGAGGAGCAGGAAATCCGGGAGGCCGAGAGGAAATACGGGAATAACAAGTGAGTTTTTCCTGGGGGGAAATCCCGGGAAAAGAGCCCAAAATATTCGGGGAAAAATCCGTAAATATCCTAAAAAAAAAAATAATCCCAAGTGTGCTGGGAAAGTGTTCTTAAAATAGCTCAAATATCCCAGGAAGGTATCCCAAAATATTCTGGGTAAATATTCCAGGAAAACGCCCAAAAATATCCTGGAAAAATATTCTCAAATATCCCAGTGGAATGTGCGAAAATGTAGTGAAATGTACCAAGAAAATATTCCAGGAAAGCATCTCTAAATATTCCAAAATAGGCTGGAAAATATCCCCGAAATCTGGGATTTTCCTCCCTCCTGGATTTGGGATTTTGGGCTGAGGGGTCTTCTGGGAATGGATCCCAAAAATCCAATTTTTTGTTTAAAATCATCAGGAACGGGGATATTTTGGGTGGAAAAACTGGGATTTTCCAAGGGTTTTCCAAGGATTTTCCTCCTTCCAGGGCAGAAATGGTGGTGCCAGAATTCCTGGAGCTTTTCAAGGAAAGAGCCACGGCTCCGTTCTTCGTTTTCCAGGTAAAAATCGGGAATAAAAACCAGGGAAAAATCCCCCAAATCTACTAAAAACGGGAATAAACTCAGGGAAAATTCCCGTTCCTGTGAAAACCAGGGGAATTCATTCTGGGATGGATGGGGCCGGTTTTGGTCCCTTTCTCCCTGGGATTCCAGGAATAATTTTGGTCCCTTTTCCTCTGGGATTCCAGGAATAATTTTGGTCCCTTTCTCCCTTGAATTCCAGGAATAATTTTGGTCCCTTTCTCCCTGGAATTCCAGGAATAATTTTGGTCCCTTTTCCCCTGGGATTCCAGGAATAATTTTGGTCCCTTTTCCCCTGGGATTCCAGGAATAATTTTGGTCCCTTTTCCCCTGGAATTCCAGGAATAATTTTGGTCCCTTTTCCCCTGGAATTCCAGGAATAATTTTGGTCCCTTTTCTCCCTGGAATTCCAGGAATAATTTTGGTCCCTTTCTCCTTGGGATTTCAGGAATAATTTTGGTCCCTTTCTCCCTGGAATTCCAGGAATAATTTTGGTCCCTTTTCCCCTGGAATTCCAGGAATACTTTTGGTCCCTTTCTCCCTGGAATTCCAGGAATAATTTTGGTCCCTTTTCCCCTGGAATTCCAGGATTTCCGGGCCGGGTTGGGATAACTGCCATCCCATTTTCCCCGAAATTCTGGGCTGGAATTGCCGGAATCCGGGGCTGCCCTGGCGCAGTCCCAGCCCCGCGAGGATTTCTGGAGGATTTTCCCTTTTCTCCCGGAGTTTCCCCGCGGTCTCCCCTTGTCCCTTCCCGGCATTCCCGGCATTCCCGTGGTTTTTTCCAGGTGTTCTGCGTGGGGCTGTGGTGCCTGGACGAGTTCTGGTACTACAGCGTCTTCACCCTGTCCATGCTCGTGGCCTTCGAGGCCTCCCTGGTGCAGCAGCAGCTCCGCAACCTCTCCGAGATCCGCAGGATGGGCAACAAGCCCTACATGATCCAGGTGAAATCCCGGAATGCCGAATTCCAGGGAAAAACCTGGAATTCCGGGGCTCCCTGGACATTCCCAGTCCGGCTTCCTGGGGCCCTTTGTGGTGGTTTCGCTGCTGAGTTCGGCCCCAAAATGGGGATTTTAGGGGTTTTAGCCCCTGCATTTTCCTTTTTTTCCTGTGGTTCTTGCGTGGATTCTGTCCCAGGAAATGGGATTTTTGTGGATTTGTGGGGTTTTTGGGATTTTTAGGGGCATTCAGCCCAGTTATCTTCCTGTTTCCTGTGGTTTTTCCACAGATTTTTTTTTGTCCCAAAATTGAGATTTTTGAGGTTCTTTTGGTGACTTTTCCTGTTGTTTTCCTGCTGATACTGGCACAAAAACGGGAATTTTTGGGGGACCTTAGGATATTTTGGGGATTTTTTTTTCCCCCTTTTTCCTGTGGATTTCCCACCAATTCCATCCCAAAACTTGGGGTTTTTTTTTGGGAATTCCAGGTCTACAGGAACCGGAAGTGGCGCCCGATTTCCAGCGAGGAGATCATCGCAGGGGACATCGTCTCCATCGGTGAGAACGGGAATTTCCATGGAAAAACACCCCAAAAATGGGAATTCCCAATAGGAATTGCCATGAGGAGCGTCCTTAAAATGGGAATTTCCACAGAAAGCATCCTGGAAAATGGGATTTTCTTTTAAATGGGAAACGCCCTTAAAATGGGGATTTTCATGGAAAAGTCCCTCGAAAATCGGAATTTCTTCCCTCGTTTCTGTTGGAACGAAATTGAATTTTGAGGGTTTCGATTTTCATTTTCAGGGAAATCCCCTCGGAACTTTCCTGGAGTTCTGGGTTGGACTGGGGTAACTTTGAGGTTTTAGTTGTGGGATTTTCCCCTTTTCTCCTGGAATTCCCTGCTTTTCCACCATCCTGCCGTCAAACATTTTAGCTCCCCCAAACCCTAAAATTCCAGGAATTCCAGGGGCCTTTTTTTTGTCCCAAATTTTCCCTTCTCCAAACCCTCCTCCTACAGATCTGGGGCTGGAAAAGTGGGTGGGAAAACGGGAAAACCGTGGGGTTTGGAGTGGGGAAAACGGAAAAACGGATGAGTTTGGCCTGAGAATTTTGGGAATTTTGGGGATTTCTGCCCTCAGGCCGCTCCCCCCAGGAGAATTTGGTGCCCTGTGACCTCCTCCTGCTGCGGGGCCGCTGCGTCGTGGACGAGGCCATGCTGACCGGGGAGTCCGTGCCGCAGATGAAGGTTGGGAAAACTGGGAAAGAAACGGGAAAGAAACGGGAAAAACGGGGGGAAAAACGGGAACTGGGGCGTGGTCCTGGCCGGAATTCCCTGGATCTGTGTCCCTGTTCCTGGCTGGAATTCCCTGGATCCCTGCCCCTGTTCCTGGCCGGAATTCCCTGGATCTGTGTCCCTGTTCCTGGCTGGAATTCCCTGGATCCCTGCCCCTGTTCCTGGCCGGAATTCCCTGGATCCATGTCCCTGTTCCTGGCTGGAATTGCCTGGGTCTGTGTCCCCATTCCCATCCAGAATTCCCTGGATCCTTGCCCCATTCCTGGCCGGAATTCCCTGGATCCATGTCCCTGTTCCTGGCTGGAATTGCCTGGGTCTGTGTCCCCATTCCCATCCAGAATTCCCTGGATCCTTGCCCCATTCCTGGCCGGAATTCCCTGGATCCATGTCCCTGTTCCTGGCTGGAATTCCCTGGATCCCTGCCCCGTTCCCACCCGGAATTCCCGCTGTGTCCCTGTCCCCATTCCCACCCGGAATTCCCGCTGTGTCCCTGTCCCCGTTCCCACTGGGAATTCCCGCTGTGTCCCTGTCCCCATTCCCGCTGTGTCCCTGTCCCCGTTCCCACCCCTATTCCCGCTGTGTCCCTGCCCCATTCCCAGTGTCCCTGCCCCCATTCCCGCTGTGTCCCTGTCCCCGTTCCCACCCGGAATTCCCGCTGTGTCCCTGTCCCCATTCCCTGTTCCCCTGTCCCCGTTCCCACCTGGAATTCCCGCTGTGTCCCTGTCCCCATTCCCACCCGGAATTCCCGCTGTGTCCCTGTCCCCATTCCCACTGGGAATTCCCGCTGTGTCCCGCAGGAGCCGGTGGAGGGGCTGAGCCCCGAGCGCGTGCTGGACGTGGCCGTGGACGGGCGCCTGCACGTCCTGTTCGGGGGCACGCGCGTGATCCAGCACCTGCCGCCGCCGCGCGCCTCGGCCGGCCTCAAACGTGAGCCATGCCCGCCCGTCCTGGGATTCCTGTCCATCCCCTGGGATTCCCATCCATCCCGGGATTCCCGCCCATCCCCTGGGATTCCCATCCCATCCTGGGATTTCTGCCCATCCCCTGGGATTCCTGCCCGCCCCCTGGGATTCCTGCCCATCCCCTGGGATTCCTGCCCGTCCCGGGATTCCTGCCCGCCCCCTGGAATTCCTGCCTGTCACGGGATTCCTGCCCGTCCCGGGATTCCCATCCCATCCTGGGATTCCTGCCCGTCCTGGGATTCCCATCCCATCCTGGGATTCCTGTCCATCCCCTGGGATTCCCATCCCACCCTGGGATTCCCATCCATCCTGGGATTCCTGCCTTTCACGGGATTCCTGCCTGTCACAGGATTCCCATCCATCCTGGGATTCCTGCCCATCCCCTGGGATTCCTGCCCGTCCCGGGATTCCTGCTCCCCGGAATTCCCATCCCATCCCGGGATTCCTGCCTGTCCTGGGGTTCCCAGCCATCCTGGGATTCCCACCCGTCCCGGGATTCCCGCCCGTCACGGGATTCCCAGCCATCCTGGGATTCCCGCCCACCCTGGGATTCCCACCCATCCTGGGATTCCTGCCCCGGGAATTCCCACCCATCCTGGGATTCCCAGGCCCGGAATTCCCACCCATCTGGAATTCCCTCCCATCCTGGCCTTCCCGCCCCCAGAACATCCAACTGGGACCGTCCTCCAGAGGGAGCAATTCCCACATTCCTGCCCCAGATTCCTGGGAATTCCCACCCCGCAATTCCCACCCTGGAAAGGGACCATCCTCCTCAGGGAGCGATTCCCACATTCCTGCCCCAAATTCCTGGCGATTCCCAGCCCACAATTCCCGCCCTGGAAACGTCCCACAGGGACCGTCCTCCAGAGGGAGCAATTCCCACGTTTCTGCCCCAGATTCCTGGGAATTCCCACCCCACAGTTCCCAGGAGTTCCTTGGGGGTTTCCTGGGGAATTTGTGGGAATTTCCGGAGCGGGTGTCCCGGGGGATTCCCTGGGAATTCCCTGGGGATTCCCTGGGATTTGTTCCCTCCCCAGCTGTGGATAACGGGTGCCTGGCCTACGCCCTCCGCACCGGCTTCAACACCTCCCAGGTGAGCCCGGAATTCCCGGGAATTCCAGGGAACGGGGCTCGGGAGCAGGGAGGAATTGAAGGATTGGGGAGGGTTCCCAAGCTCCAAAGGAATTCCAGGCTTTTCCCAGGGCCGGAGTTCCCGTTCCGTGCTCCTCCGGACAGAATCCCGCGGAATTTTGAAGGAGTTTCCGTGGGATTCCTGACCAAAGCCGGTTTTGCAGGGAAAGCTGCTCCGGACAATCCTGTTTGGGGTGAAGAGGGTCACAGCCAATAACCTGGAGACCTTCATCTTCATCCTCTTCCTCCTCGTCTTCGCCATCGCCGCCGCCGCCTACGTCTGGATCCAGGGTGGGAATCCTGGAATTCTGGGAATTCTGGGAATTCCGGGCTTTGGGGGAGGGATCCCCGGGCGATGTTCCCTGATCCGGACTCCATCTTTATTCACTTTTTTCCCCTAATCCCGTTTTCTTCCCATTTTTCCCCTCTCTGATCCGATTTTTCCCGTTTCTAATCCCGTTTTTCCCTATTGTGATCCCGTTTTTTCCCGTTTTGATCCCGTTTTCCCCATTGTGATCCCGTTTTTCCCCTTTCTAATCCCATTTTTTCCCGTTTTGATCCTGTTTTTCCCGTTGTGATCCTGTTTTCCTGTTTTGATCCCGTTTTGATCCTGTTTTCCCCATTGTGATCCCATTTTTCCCCATTGTGATCCCGTTTTCCCCGTTTTGATCCCGTTTTCCTGTTTTGATCCCGTTTTCCCTGTTGTGATCCCGTTTTCCCTGTTTTGACCCTGTTGTTTCCCGTTGTGATCCCGTTTTTCCCTTTTTGATCCCGTTTTTTTCCTGTTGTGATCCCATTTTTTTTCCCGTTTTGATCCTGTTTTTCCCGTTTTGATCCCGTTTTCCCCATTGTGACCCCGTTTTTCCCCCTTTTTGATCCTGTTTTCCCCATTGTGATCCCGTTTTTTCCCGTTTTGATCCCGTTTTTCCCGTTTTGATCCCGTTTTCCCGTTGTGATCCCGTTTTTCCCTATTGTGACCCCGTTTTTTCCCCGTTTTGATCCCGTTTTCCCCGTTGTGACCCCGCTTTGATCCCATTTTCCCCGTTTTTTCCCGTTTTCCCCGTTGTGACCCCGTTTTGATCCTGTTTTCCCCATTGTGATCCCGTTTTTCCCTATTGTGACCCCATTTTTTCCCTGTTTTGATCCCCTTTTTCCTGTTTTGATCCCGTTTTCCCTGTTTTTTCCCGTATTCCCCATTGTGATCCCGTTTTTTCCCATTGTGATCCCATTTTTCCCTATTGTGACCCCGTTTTTTCCCCGTTTTGATCCCGTTTTTTCCGTTTTGATCCCGTTTTCCCTGTTTTTTCCCGTTTTTCCCGTTGTGACCCCGTTTTCCCGTTGTGATCCTGTTTTTCCCTATTGTGACCCCGTTTTTCCCCCTTTTTGATCCTGTTTTCCCCATTGTGATCCCGTTTTTCCCGTTGTGACCCCATTGTGATCCCGTTTTTCCCGTTGTGACCCCGTTGTGATCCCGTTTTCCCCGTTTTTCCCCGTTTTTCCCCATTTTGATCCCGTTTTTCCCGTTTTTTTCCCGTTTTCCCTTGGTTCCCAGGCACCAGGGACCCCCGTCGGAACCAGTACCGGCTGTTCCTGGAGTGTGCCCTGATCCTGACGTCCGTGGTGCCCCCCGAGCTGCCCATCGAGCTCTCCCTGGCCGTCAACACCTCCCTGATCGCCCTGGCCAAGCTCTGTGAGGATCCGGGCATTTGGGAACGCCGGGAACGCCGGGAACGCTGGGAATGATGGGAACGCTGGGAATGATGGGAGTGCTGGGAATGATGGGAACGCTGGGAACGCTGGGAGTGCTGGGAATGATGGGAATGATGGGAATGATGGGAATGATGGGAACGATGGGAACGCTGGGAGTGCTGGGAATGCTGGGAATGATGGGAACGCTGGGAATGCTGGGAATGCTGGGAACGCTGGGATGGGGCTGGGCTGGCAGGAGACGGGGAGGGACCGGGTCCCCGTGGGGATTTTTTTTTAATTTTAATTTATTTTTGGGGATTTCTTTAAAACATTTCCCCCCAGAATCCCAAATTTCCCCCCAGATCCCTGATTTCCCCTCAGCATTCCCGTTTTTCCCCCCAAATCCCCTTTTTTCCCCCCAAATCCCCATTTTTCCCCCAGCATTCCCATTTTTCCCCCCAAATTCCCATTTTCCCCCCCAAATCCCCATTTTTCCCCCCAGCATTCCTGTTTTTTCCCCCCAAATTCCCCGTTTTTCCCCCAAAATCCCCGTTTTTCCCCCAGCATTCCCGTTTTGCCCCCCCAAATCCCCGTTTTCCCCCCCAAATTCCCCAATTTTCCCCCAGCATTCCCGTTTTCCCCCCCAAATCCCCATTTTTCCCCCCAAATCCCCATTTTTCCCCCCAACATTCCCAATTTTTCCCCCCAAATTCCCAATTTCCCCCAGCATTCCCATTTTTCCCCCCAGAATTCCCAATTTTCCCCCCAAATTCCCAATTTTCCCCAGCATTCCCGTTTTTCCCCCCCAAATCCCCGTTTTCCCCCCAAATTCCTATTTTTCCCCCAGCATTCCCATTTCCCCCCCCAAATTCCCCATTTTTCCCCCAGCATTCCCATTTTTCCTCCCCAAAATCCCCATTTTTCCCCCTAAATTCCCATTTTCCCCCCCAGAATCCCCATTTTTCCCCCAAATCCCCATTTTCCCCCAGCATTCCCATTTTTCTCCCCAAAATCCCCATTTTTCCCCCCAAATCCCCATTTTCCCCCCCAAATTCCCCAATTTTTCCCCCAGCATTCCCATTTTTCCCCCCAAATCCCCATTTTTCCCCCCAAATCCCCGTTTTTCCCCCCCAAATCCCCAATTTTCCCCAAAAAATTCCCGTTTTTCCCCCCAGAATCCCCGTTTTTCCCCCCCAAATCCCCGTTTTTCCCCCCAGAATCCCCGTTTTCCCCCCCAAATTCCCCATTTTCCCCCAAATTCCCGTTTTTCCCCCCTGCCCAGACGTGTACTGCACGGAGCCGTTCCGCATCCCCTTCGCGGGGAAGGTCCAGGTTTGCTGCTTCGACAAGACCGGGACCCTGACCAGCGAGCACCTGGTGGTGCGGGGCGTGGCCGGGCTCAGGTGGGTCCCAGCCCCGGATCCCACCTGGGAATTCCATGGGAGAGCAGTGGGAGCCTTGGCAGGGCACGGGAGGGGCTGGAAATGCAGAATTCCCAAAAAAAAACCCAAAAAAAATCGCACAAGGTCTTGAGAAAATCGTCGCAAAATCCTGGTGAGAAATAAAGAAAGGAACTCCACCAAAATCGGTCTGAAAGATCTTGCCAAAAAGGATCAATGAAAAAGTGAAGAAAATTGTCACAAAATCCCACAAAATCTTCCGAAAAAATCTCACAAATTCTTCCAAAAAAATCCCAAAAAAAACCCCAAAAACCGTCCAAAAATCTCACAAAATCTTCCATAAAAATCCCCAAAAAAATCCCACAAAACCTTCCAAAAAAATCTCACAAAATCTTCCAAAAAAATCCCCAAAAAAACCCCACAAAACCTTCCAAAAAAATCTCACAAAATCTTCCAAACAAACCCCAAAAAAATCCCACAAGGTCTTTAGAAAATCCTCACAAAATCCCGGCGAGAAATGAAGAAAGGAACTCCACCAAATCAGTCTGAAAGATCTTGCCAAGAAAGATCAGTGAAAAAGTGCAGAAAATTGTCAGAAAATCCCACAAAATCTTGCAAAATAAATCCCAAAAAAATCCCACAAAATCTTCCAAAAAAATCTCACAAATTCTTCCAAAAAAATCCAAAAAAATCCCACAAAACCTTCCAAAAAAATCTCATAAAATCTTCCAAAAAATCTCACAAAATCTTCCAAAAAAAATACCCCAAAAAATCCCACAAAACCTTCCAAAAAAATCTCACAAAATCTTCCAAAAAAAAATCCCAAAAAAACCCCACAAAACCTTCCAAAAAAATCTCACAAAATCTTCCAGAAAAAATCCCAAAAAATCCCACAAAATCTTGGCAAGAAATAAAAAAAGGAATTCCACCAAAATCAGTCTAAAAGATCTTGCCGAGAAAGATCAATGAAAAAGCGCAGAAAATTCTCACAAAATCCCACAAAACCTTCCCAAAAAATCTCACAAAATCTTCCAAAAAAAATTCCTAAAAAAACCCCACAAAACCTTCCAAAAAAATCTCACAAAATCTTCCAAAAAAATCCCAAAAAATCACACAAAATCTTCCAAAAAAACCCACAAAACCTTCCAAAAAATCTCACAAAATCTTCCAAAAAAAAATTCCCAAAAAATCCCACAAAATCCTCCCAAAAGTCCCACAGAATCCCAACAAAATATCCCCCCAAAACCCCCCACAAAATTCCCACAAAAGCCCCACAAGAAATCTCTCAAAATTCCCACAAAAAATCCCACAGAATCTGTCAAAATCCTGGGATTTTTTGGGGTTCCACAAGGATTTTTGGTGGCGTTTTCAGTTGGAACTTCTTGAGGATTTTGTGAGGGTTTATTGTGATTTTTTGTCGCCTTTTTTGGGCTATTTTGTGAGGATTTTGTGCAAAGATTTTGGGGGATTTTTTGAGGTTTTTTTGTGGGGATTTTGTGGGATTTTTGTGGGATTTTGTGGCTGGATCTTGTGGAATTCTTGTGTAGTTTTGGGGGAATTTTTTTTGCTTTTTGTGGGTTTTTTTTATGGGATTTTTATGGGATTTTGTGGCTGGATCTCGTGGAATTCTTTGTGTATTTTTAGGGAGAATTTTTGTGTATTTTTAGGGAGAATTTTTTTGCTTTTTTGTGGGATTTTCATGGGATTTTATGGCTGGATCTTGTGGAATTCTTAGTGTTTTTTTAGGGGGAATTTTTTGTATTTTTAGGCAGAATATTTTTGCTTTTTGTGGGTTTTTTTTTGTGGGATTTTTACGGGATTTTGTGGCTGGATCTCGTGGAATTCTTTGTGGTTTTTTAGGGGGAATTTTTTTGTATTTTTAGGGGGAATTTTTTTGCTTTTTGTGGAGTTTTTTTGTGGGATTTTTATGGGATTTTGTGGCTGGATCTCGTGGAATTCTTTGTGTATTTTTAGGGAGAATTTTCTTGCTTTTTTGTGGGGTTTTCATGGGATTTTATGGCTGGGTCTTGTGGAATTCTTTGTGTATTTTTAGGGGGAATTTTTTTGTATTTTTAGGTGTAATTTTTTTGCTTTTTGCGGGGTTTTTTTGTGATGCCTTTTCGTGGGATTTTCATGGGATTTTATGGCTGGATCTCGTGGAATTCTTTGTGCATTTTTAGGGGGAATTTTTTTGCATTTTTAGGTGTAATTTTCTTGTTTTTTGTGGGGTTTTTTTGTGATGCCTTTTTGCGGGTTTTTTTTGATGCCTTTTTGTGGGATTTTCATGGGATTTTGTGGCTGGATCTCGTGGAATTCTTTGTGCATTTTTAGGGGGAATTTTTTGTATTTTTGGGGGGAATTTTTTGGTATTTTTAGGTGTAATTTTTTTGCTTTTTGCGGGGTTTTTTTGTGATGCCTTTTTGCGGGGTTTTTATGGGATTTTGTGGCTGGATCTCGTGGAATTCTTTGTGTACTTTTATGGGGAATTTTTTTTGCTTTTTGTGGGATTTTTTTGTGATGCTTTTTTGTGGGACTTTTATGGGATTTTGTGGCTGGATCTTGTGGAATTCTTTGTGTATTTTTAGGGAGAATTTTTTTTTGTATTTTTAGGGAGAATTTTTCTGCTTTTTGTGGGGTTTTTTGTGATGATTTTTTGTGGGATTTTATGGCTGGGTCTTGTGGAATTCTTTGTGTATTTTTAGGGGGAATTTTTTTTGCTTTTTGTGGGATTTTTTTTTGCTTTTTGTGGGTTTTTTGTGATGCCCTTTTGTGGGATTTTATGGCTGGATCTTGTGGAATTCTTTGTGTATTTTTAGGGGTAATTTTTTTGTATTTTTAGGGAGAATTTTTTTGCTTTTTTGTGGGATTTTTATGGGATTTTCTGGCTGGATCTCATGGAATTCTTTGTGTATTTTTAGGGGGAATTCTTTGTATTTTTAGGGGGAATTTTTTTGTATTTTTAGGTGTAATTTTTTTGTTTTTTGCGGGGTTTTTTGTGATGCCTTTTTGTGGGGTTTTTTTGTGATGCCTTTTTGCGGGGTTTTTTTGTGATGCCTTTTTGTGGGTTTTTTTTTGTGATGCCTTTTTGCGGGGTTTTTTGTGGGATTTTGTGGCTGGATCCTGTGGAATTCTTTGTGTACTTTTATGGGGAATTTTTTTTTGCTTTTTGTGGGATTTTTTTGTGATGCTTTTTTGTGGGACTTTTATGGGATTTTGTGGCTGGATCTCGCGGAATTCTTTGTGTATTTTTAGGGGGAATTTTTTGTATTTTTAGGGGGAATTTTATGTATTTTTAGGGGGAATTTTTTGGTATTTTTAGGTGTCATTTTTTTGCTTTTTGTGGGGTTTTTTTGTGATGCCTTTTTGCAGGATTTTTTGTGGGATTTTGTGGCTGGATCTTGTAGAATTCTTTGTGTACTTTTAGGTGTAATTTTTTTGCTTTTTGTGGGGTTTTTTGTGATGCCTTTTTGTGGGATTTTGTGGCTGGATCTTGTAGAATTCTTTGTGTATTTTTAGGTGTAATTTTTTTGCTTTTTGCGGGGTTTTTTTGCGGGGTTTTTTTGATGCCTTTTTGTGGGATTTTCATGGGATTTTGTGGCTGGATCTTGTGGAATTCTTTGTGCATTTTTAGGGGGAATTTTTTGGTATTTTTAGGTGTAATTTTTTTGCTTTTTGCGGGGTTTTTTTTGTGATGCCTTTTTGTGGGGTTTTTTGTGGGATTTTGTGGCTGGATCCTGTGGAATTCTTTGTGTATTTTTAGGGGGAATTTTTTGTATTTTTAGGGGGAATTTTTTTGTATTTTTAGGTGTAATTTTTTTGCTTTTTGTGGGATTTTTTGTGATGCCTTTTCGTGGGATTTTCATGGGATTTTATGGCTGGATCTTGCAGAATTCTTTGTGCATTTTTAGGGGGAATTTTTTTGTATTTTTAGGGGGAATTTTTTGGTATTTTAGGTGTAATTTTTTTTGCTTTTTGATGCCTTTTTTTGTGATGCCTTTTTGCGGGGTTTTTTCGTGATGCCCTTTTGTGGGGTTTTTTTGTGATGCCTTTTTGCGGGGTTTTTGTGATGCTTTTTCGTGGGATTTTCATGGGATTTTATGGCTGGGTCTTGCGGAATTCTTTGTGTATTTTTAGGGGTAATTTTTTGTATTTTTAGGTGTAATTTTTTGGTATTTTTAGGTGTAATTTTTTGGTATTTTTAGGTGTAATTTTTTGGTATTTTTGGGGGGAATTTTTTGGTATTTTTAGGGGGAATTTTTTGGTATTTTTAGGGGGAATTTTTTGCTTTTTTAGGTGTAATTTTTTTGGTTTTTGTGGGATTTTTTTTGTGATTCCCTTTTGCGGGGTCCCCCGCAGGCAGGGCCGGGAGGTGCTGCCGGTGTCGGAGCTGCCGCTGGAGACGCACCGCGCCATCGCCTGCTGCCACTCCCTGGTGCAGCTGGAGGACGGCAGCATCGTGGGCGACCCCCTGGAGAAGGCCATGCTGGCGGCCGTGGACTGGACCCTGACCCGAGGTAAATCCCAAAAAAAACCCCTCCCCGTTTTCCTGGGATTCTGGGGCGTTCCGGGCGGGAAAAGCTCAAAAACAAAGCTTGGGGGGAAAAGCGGTCGTGGGTTGCTGCGAAAAAAAAAATCCCTCCCAAATAATCTGACAGAACCTTTAATAATCCACAAAATCCCCACAAAGAAACTCCACAGAATCCCTGCAGAAAATCCCACAGAATTTCCACCAAAAAAATCTCAAAACCCTCACAAAAATCTCAAAATCCCCACAAAAAAAAAAACTCCACATAATCCCTGCAGAAAATCCCACAGAATTCCCATGAAAAAAAATCTCAAAATCCTCACAAAAATCTCAAAATCCTCAAAACCCTCTCAAAAGCTCCACAGAATCCCTGCAGAAAACCCTACAGAATTTCCACGGAAAAACCTCAAAATCCTCACAAAAATCTCAAAATCCCCCCAAAAAAAAAGCTCCACAGAATCCCTGCGGAAAACCCTACAGAATTCCCACGAAAAAAATCTCAAAATCCTCATAAAAATGTCAAAATCCTCACAAAAATCTCAAAATCCCCGCAAAAAAAAAAAACTCCACAGAATCCCTGCAGAAAATCCCACAGAATTCCCACGAAAAACCTCAAAATCCTCACAAAAATCTCAAAATCCTCAGAAAAATCTCAAAATCCTCACAAAAAAAAACTCCACAGAATCCCCGAGGAAAATCCCACAGAATTCCCACGAAAAAACCTCAAAATCCTCACAAAAATCTCAAAATCCTCACAAAAATCTCAAAATCCTCTCAAAAATCTCAAAATCCCCACAAAAAAAAAAACTCCACAGAATCCCTGCAGAAAATCCCACAGAATTCCCACAAAAAAATCTCAAAATCCTCACAAAAATCTCAAAATCCTCACAAAAAAATCTCAAAGTCAAAATCCTCGAAATCCCCACAAAAATCTCCACAGAAAATCCCTACAAAAATCCCTACAAAAATCCCACCAAATTCTCTCAAAATCCCTCCCCCCAAAATAAAAAAAACCCCACAAATTTCTCACCGAAATCCCCCTGAATTCCACCTAAAATTGGCCAGAATTACGTCAAATTCCCACCAAATTCATCCCAAATTCCCCCCAAATTCCCCCTTTTTTTTTCCCCCCCACCCCGTTCCCGACTCGCCCTTTCAGGATTTCCCGATTTCCTTTGTTTCCAGATGAGAAAGTTTTCCCGAGGAGTCTAAAAACTCCGGGAATGAGAATTCACCAGCGCTTTCATTTCTCCAGTGCCCTGAAGAGGATGGCGGTGCTGGCGTCGCTGGAGGGCGGCTCCGGGGAAACGCGGTACCTGGCGGCCGTCAAGGGCGCTCCCGAGACCCTGCGCGCCATGGTGAGGGGAAAATGGGGTGAAAAATGGGGAAAATGGGAAAAAACGGGAAAAATGGGAGTGCTCCCGAGACCCTGCGCGCCATGGTGAGGGGGAAATGGGGTGAAAAATGGGGAAAATGGGAAAAAACGGGGATTTGGGAATGCTGGGAGTGCTCCCGAGACCCTGCACGCCATGGTGAGGGGGGGAAATGGGGTGAAAAATGGGGAAAATGGGAAAAATGGGGAAAATGGGAAAAATGGGAAAAATGGGAGTGCTCCCGAGACCCTGCACGCCATGGTGAGGGGGGAAAATGGGGCGAAAAATGGGGAAAATGGGAAAAATGGGGATTTGGGAATGCTGGGAGTGCTCCCGAGACCCTGCACGCCATGGTGAGGGGGGAAAATGGGGTGATAAACGGGGAAAATGGGAAAAACGGGAAAAATGGGAAAAATGGGAGTCTGGGAGTGCTCCCGAGACCCTGCGCGCCATGGTGAGGGGGGAAATGGGGTGAAAAACGGGGAAAATGGGAAAAATGGGAAAATACGGGAAAATGGGAGTGCTCCCGAGACCCTGCGCGCCATGGTGAGGGGGGAAAATGGGGTGAAAAATGGGGAAAATGGGAAAAAACGGGAAAATGGGAGTGCTCCCGAGACCCTGCACGCCATGGTGAGGGGGGAAAATGGGGGGAAAAATGGGGAAAATGGGAAAAATGGGAATGCTGGGAGTGCTCCCGAGACCCTGCACGCCATGGTGAGGGGGAAATGGGGGGAAAAATGGGGAAAATGGGAAAAACGGGGATTTGGGAATGCTGGGAGTGCTCCCGAGACCCTGCACGCCATGGTGAGGGGAAATGGGGGGAAAAACGGGGAAAATGGGAAAAATGGGAATGCTGGGAGTGCTCCCGAGACCCTGCACGCCATGGTGAGGGGAAAAATGGGGAAAATGGGAAAAACGGGAAAATGGGAATGCTGGGAGTGCTCCCGAGACCCTGCACGCCATGGTGAGGGGGAAATGGGGTGAAAAATGGGGAAAATGGGAAAAATGGGAAAAATGGGAGTGCTCCCGAGACCCTGCACGCCATGGTGAGGGGAAAATGGGGTGAAAAATGGGGAAAATGGGAAAATATGGGAAAATGGGAGTGCTCCCGAGACCCTGCACGCCATGGTGAGGGGGAAATGGGGGGAAAAATGGGGAAAATGGGAAAAAACGGGGATTTGGGAATGCTGGGAGTGCTCCCGAGACCCTGCACGCCATGGTGAGGGGGAAAACGGGGGGAAAAATGGGGAAAATGGGAAAAAACGGGAAAAATGGGAGTGCTCCCGAGACCCTGCACGCCATGGTGAGGGGGGAAATGGGGGGAAAAATGGGGAAAATGGGAAAAATGGGAAAATACGGGAAAATGGGAGTGCTGGGAGTGCTCCCGAGACCCTGCACGCCATGGTGAGGGGGAAAATGGGGGGAAAAACGGGGAAAATGGGAAAAATGGGAAAAAGGGGAGTCTGGGAATGCTGGGGAGACCCTGCACGCCATGGTGAGGGGAAAATGGGAAAATACGGGAAAAATGGGAATGCTGGGAGTGCTCCCGAGACCCTGCACGCCATGGTGAGGGGAAAAATGGGGGGGAAAATGGGGAAAATGGGAAAAAACGGGGATTTGGGAATGCTGGGAGTGCTCCCGAGACCCTGCACGCCATGGTGAGGGGGGAAAATGGGGTGAAAAACGGGGAAAATGGGAAAAATGGGAATGCTGGGAGTGCTCCCGAGACCCTGCACGCCATGGTGAGGGGAAAAATGGGGGGAAAAACGGGGAAAATGGGAAAAACGGGGATTTGGGAATGCCGGGAGCTCCAAGTGGCTGTGCCCAGGCCCCGCGGTGAGGGGGGAATTCCAGGATAAAACCGGGAAATCTGGGAATGTTGGGAGATCGGGGAGATGGAGGGGGGGGATGGCTGTAAATTCCAATGGAATTCCCTCGAATTCCACACAGACTCTCCCAAATCCCTCCCTCCCCCCTCAGATCTCCTCATTTTTCCCCCGTTTTCCCCCAAAACCCCCCGGAATTCCCTTGGATTCCCCGCTCAGGGAACATTTTCCGTGTTTCCTCAGCTGTCCCAGTGTCCCAGCGACTACCACGAGATCCATCGGGAATTCTCCCACGAGGGCGCGCGGGTCCTGGCCCTGGGCTACAAAGAGCTGGGAGCCCTGAGCCACCAGCAGGTGAAAAAACGGGGGAAAAACACCCGGAATTCCAGGCCTGGAGACGCCGGGAGAGAGGCTGGGAAAAGGAGAGGTGGTGGGTTTTTATTTTAGGGTGGAATTTGGGGGTTTTGGGGACTTTTTCCCAGGGAAATTTCCCATTCCTGAGCCGCTTCAGAGCATCCCAAAGGAATTTTTTCCCAAGGAAATTCCCTTTTTCTTCGGGGAGTTTGGGACCACTCCGAGCTTTTAGGAGCACCAGACTCATTCCAAGGGCTGCTCCAAATGCCGGGGATCACCGGTGGGAGGGGGAATTTGGCCTTTGAAGGGGTTTGGGGATGCTGAATCCGGGGTTTTGCCGTCCAAAAGGTGCGGGAGATGAAGAGGGAATCCCTGGAATGTGACCTGAGATTCGTGGGGTTCATCCTGGTCTCGTCCCCACTCAAAGCCGACTCCAAGGCCGTGATCCGGGAGATCCAGAGCGCCTCCCACCGTGTGAGGAACGACGGGAATTCCCGGATTCCGGGGAAAGGGGAGAAAACCGGGAATCGCCAGAGGGGCGGGAGGGGCTGGAGGGAGGGGAAAACCGGGAATTTCCAAGGTGGAAAGTGGGAAAATCCCAAGTGGGAAACTGGGAAATTGCAGTCTGAGAACACTGGGAACATCTCAAGTGGAAAATGGGGAAAATCCAAGGCTGGGAGCTGGGAAAATTCCAGATTGAAAGTGGGAAAATTCCAGGAGAGGAATGGGGAAATTTCCAAAGTGGGAAAGGGGAAAGCCGCAGGGTCTGAGGGGGCTCCCAGCCCCAATCCAGGCTGGAATTTCTCCGGGAATGCCGGGATCACAGGTGGTGATGATCACGGGGGACAGCCCGCTGACCGCCTGCCACGTGGCGCGCGAGCTGCACTTCCTGCAGAAGGAGCGGATCCTGATCCTGCAGCCCCCGGAGCAGCCCGGTACCGCCGGCAGCAGAACACGGGAATGGACACGGGAATGGACGCGGGAATGAACATGGGAATGTGGGAATGAACATGGGAATGGACGCGGGAATGAACATGGGAATGGCCCCGGGAATGGACCCGGGAATGGCCCCGGGAATGGCCCTGGGAATGTGGGAATGAACACGGGAATGGCCCCGGGAATGAACACGGGAATGAACACGGGAATGAACACGGGAATGGCCCTGGGAATGTGGGAATGAACATGGGAATGACCACGGGAATACGGGAATAGCCCCGGGAATGAACACGGGAATGACCCCGGGAATGTGGGAATGAACACGGGAATGGCCCCGGGAATGTGGGAATGAACATGGGAATGACCCTGGGAATACGGGAATGGCCCTGGGAAAGGCCCCGGGAATGGCGGGAATGACCCTGGGAATGGCCCCAGGAATGACCCTGGGAATGACGGGGGCTCAGGGGTTTGAGGGGTCTGGGGAGCTGGGGTGGGATCGGGAATGGGATCAGGAGTGGGATCAGGAATGCCGGGGGTTTCTGGGATCCCGGATTTGAAGGGTCCGGGAGCTGGGGGCAGAGCTGTGGATCGGGAATGGGATCAGGAATGGGATCAGGAATGGGATCAGGAGTGGGATCAGGAATGCCGGGGGTTCTGGGATCCCGGATTTGAAGGATCTGGGAACTGGGAGCAGAGCTGTGGATCGGGGCTGGGATCAGGAATGGGATCAGGAGTGGGATCGGGAATGCCGGGGGGTTCTGGGATTCCCGGATTTGAAGGATCTGGGAGCTGGGGGCAGAGCTGTGGATCGGGAATGGGATCAGGAATGCCAGGGGGTTCTGGGATCCCGGATTTGAATGATCTGGGGGCAGAGCTGTGGATCAGGGCTGGAGCCCCCCTGCCATCCCCCCATTCCCGCAGGGCTGCCCTGGCAGTGGCGCTCCCGGGACGGCTCCGTGGCTCTGCCGGCGCTCCCGGATTCCCTGCGGGATCTGACCGGGCCCTTCGAGCTGTGCCTGACCGGGGAGGGGCTGGAGCAGCTGCGGCTGCGGGACCGGGAGCGGCTCCTGCGCCTCATCCCCCACGTCCGCGTCTTCGCCCGGGTGGCGCCCAAGCAGAAGGTGAGGAGGGCTTGGGAACGGGAATTCCTGGATTTGGGATCTCCAGGAACGTGGGGATGGCCCCGGGGAGTCTGGAGCTCGTCCCGGCTCTGAATTCCTGGGATTTTGTGGGTTTGGGAATGGGGGGATGGCCCTGGTAGGATCCTACAGAATCCTGAGCCTCTTCCAGCCCTGAATTCCCGGAATTCTGAGCCTTTTGGGATTTTTTCCCGCTTTTTTCCGGGCAGGAATTTGTGATCACGGCACTGAAGAGCCTGGGCTACTGCACCCTGATGTGCGGCGACGGCACCAACGACGTGGGAGCGCTCAAACACGCCGACGTGGGTGAGCCCGGAATTCCCGGAATTCCCGACATTCGCCCCAAATCCCAACCCCAGCCAGGCCGCTCCCAGCGTTTCCCAGCTCTTGGGAGCCGGGAAAGGGAAAAAAGAGGGAATTTCAGGTTTTCCTGGGGGTTTTCCCCTTGTTTTTCTCTGTGCCTTTCCCGTTTTCCCCTTGTTCTTTCCTGTGGGTTTTCCCTGGTTTTTTCCCCATTTTTTTCCATTTTTTCCCCTGATTTTCCCTGGTTTTTCCCTGGTTTTTTTCCCATTTTTTTCCATTTTTTCCCCTGATTTTCCCTGTTTTTTCCCTGGTTTTCCCTAATTTATCCCAAATTTTTTTCCTTGATTTGCCCCCAAATTTTCCCTGATTTGCCCCCAAATTTTCCCTGATTTCCCCCCAAATTTTCCCTGATTTCCCCCCAAATTTCCCTGATTTTCCCTCAAATTTTCCCTGATTTCCCCCCAAATTTCCCTCTTTTCCCCCCAATTTCTCTCTGTTTCCCCCGATTTCCGCTTCCCCCTGATTTCCCCTTATTTTTCCCTGATTTCCCCCCAAATTTCCCCCAATTTCTCCCCATTTTCCCCTGCCCAGGTGTGGCCCTGCTGGCCAACGCCCCGGAGCGCGTTCCCGAGCGGAAGCGGCGGCCCCGGGAGGGCGTTGGGGACAGCAGGGCCGGAATTCCCGCCGGGAATGTCAAGCCCTCGTCCCGAGGGGCCAAGCAGCGGCTCCTGGCGCAGCGGGAGGAGCAGCTGGCCGTGCACAGGGTGGGAATTCCCGGGGATCCCGGGGGTTTCAGCCCTGGCACTGAGTCGGGAATTGGGATTGAGCCCGGAATTTGCAGCCCTGGGAGCGGGGGGATTTAGGGAATGGGAATGCTGGGATGGTTGGGGTGGGGATGGATCCCATCCCGGTGCTGTCCTAATCTGTGCGCGGGGAGCTTCCCAAAATTCCAGGGGGATCCTGTGGGAAAAGGGAGGGAATCCTAATGGGAAAAGGGATAACGTGGGATAAATCCAGGAATTCTGGAGGCAGGAAGTGACCTAAAACCAGGGAATAAACCCCGGAATTCTGGGGGCTGGAAGGGACCTGAGATCTGGGGTGAACGGGGAATAAATCCTGGAATTCCGGAGTTGGGAAGGCACCTCCAACCCCACCACCCCAGATCCCAAACTCCAAGCTCTTTTCCCTCTGGATTTGCGCGGAGTTGGAGCGCGATTTCTGGCCCTCCCGCGTGATTTTGGGTTTTTTGGGTTTTTTGGGAATGTCCAATCCCGCAGGAGCGGCTGAGCCAGGTGCTGAGGGACCTGGAAGAGGAGAGGGCGCCCGTGGTGAAGCTGGGGGACGCCAGCATTGCCGCCCCCTTCACCTCCAAGCTCTCCTCCATCCAGTGCAGTGAGTGCCCGGGAACAGCGGGAAAAACCGGGAATGGGACGGGAATGGGACGGGGATGGGATGGGAATGGGATGGGAATGGGATGGGAATGGGATGGGATGGGGATGGGATGGGAATGGGGTGGGAATGGGATGGGAATGGGATTGGAATGGGACGGGGATGGGATGGGGATGGGACGGGAATGGGATGGGAATGGGATGGGAATGGGAATGGGAATGGGAATGGGAATGGGATGGGGATGGGATGGGAATGGGATGGGAATGGGACGGGAATGGGATGGGGATGGGATGGGGATGGGATGGGGATGGGACGGGGATGGGATGGGAATGGGACGGGAATGGGACGGGAATGGGACGGGAATGGGACGGGAATGGGATGGGAATGGGATGGGAATGGGAATGGGAATGGGAATGGGAATGGGATGGGGATGGGATGGGAATGGGATGGGAATGGGACGGGAATGGGATGGGGATGGGATGGGGATGGGATGGGGATGGGACGGGGATGGGATGGGGATGGGACGGGGATGGGATGGGAATGGGATGGGAATGGGAATGGGAATGGGAATGGGAATGGGAATGGGAATGGGAATGGGACGGGGATGGGAATGGGATGGGATGGGAATGGGACGGGAATGGGACGGGGATGGGACGGGAATGGGATGGGAATGGGACGGGGATGGGACGGGAATGGATGGGATGGGAATGGGATGGGAATGGGACGGGAATGGGATGGGAATGGGATGGGATGGGATGGGATGGGGATGGGACGGGAATGGGACGGGAATGGGACGGGAATGGGACAGGGATGGGATGGGAATGGGACAGGGAATGGGATGGGAATGGGATGGGGATGGGAATGGGACGGGGATGGGACGGGAATGGGATGGGAATGGGAATGGGATGGGAATGGGACGGGAATGGGATGGGGATGGGACGGGAATGGGATGGGAATGGGATGGGAATGGGACGGGAATGGGATGGGAATGGGACGGGGATGGGATGGGAATGGGATGGGAATGGGATGGGAATGGGACGGGAATGGGATGGGAATGGGAAGGGGATGGGAATGGGACGGGGATGGGATGGGAATGGGATGGGAATGGGACGGGAATGGGATGGGATGGGAGGAGACCCCAAATTGAACACCCCCGAGCTCAGAATTGCCAAGAGTGGAGCTGTGAGCTCGGGATTGGGGCCCACGGTCGTCCTTGGTCTCATCCCGAGCACTCCTGAGCCCATCCCATCCCCACACCCCCAATCCCCGCCTGTTGTTTTCCCCCCGGCGTTCCCGGGTTCCTGAGCCCCGGAATTCCCGTTTTTCCCCCTCCCAGTCTGCCACGTGATCAAGCAGGGCCGCTGCACGCTGGTGACCACGCTGCAGATGTTCAAGATCCTGGCTCTGAACGCGCTGGTGCTGGCCTACAGCCAGAGCGTGCTCTTCCTGCAGGGCGTCAAGTTCAGCGACCTGCAGGCCACGCTGCAGGGGCTGCTCCTGGCCGGCTGCTTCCTCTTCATCTCCCGGTCCAAGGTGGGCATTCCCGGGAAAAAACGGGGGGCAGGCTACGGAGAAATCCAAAAACAGTCACCAAAAAAATCCAAAAAATAAAAAAAAAAATTCCCAAAATAGAAAAAAAACCCAAAAAATCCCCAAAACAAAAAAAATCCCCAAAAAAGACAAAAACAAATCCCGTTTGGGATTTCATTCCTGTTTGTTCCAGCCCCTGAAGACGCTTTCCAAGGAGAGGCCCCTCCCCAACATTTTCAACCTGTACACGGTGCTGACGGTGCTGCTGCAGTTCCTGGTGCATTTCCTGAGCCTCGTGTTCCTCTACCAGGAAGCTCAGGCCCGCAGCGAGCCCAGGTGAGAGGCCCCGATCCCGGAAAATTCCCAAACAATTCGGATCCCGGAAAATTCCCAAAGGATTCCGGGATTGAACAAAAAATTTCCAGGGTTTCCCCCGCAGTTCCTGCTACCCCAGCATCCCCTGACCCCATCAAAATCACTCCAATGAGCATTTCCTATGGGAATTCCATCCCAAGGAATTCCGATGGATGAAAAACCCCAAATCCTCCAGGATTTTATCTATTCCCATGGATGAAAAAACCCCAAAAAACCAAAAAAAAAATTCCCGTTTTTCCGCTCCCAGCCCATTTCAGACCCAATGCTGCCCCTCTAACAGCCGGGGTTTTTTGGGGAGCGGGTCCTGGGTGGGTCCCGGTGCTGATCCCGGTTTCCCGGGGCAGGGAGGAGGAGTTTGTGGATCTGAGCCGCGAGTTCGAGCCCTCGCTGGTGAACAGCACCGTGTACCTGCTGGCCATGGCCATGCAGACGGCCACCTTCGCCATCAACTACAAGGTGGGAAACATTCCCGGAATATTCCCATTTTCCCTGCTTCCCTGCCTTCCAAAGGTGGGAAACATTCCCGGAATGTTCCCGTTTTCCCTGCTTCCCTGCCTTCCCCAAGGTGGGAAACCCGCAATGTTCCCCTTCCCACACTTTTCCCTGCTTTTCCCCATTTTTCTCCACGTTTTTCCCAATTTCTGTTCCCCGGTGTCATCAAACCCCATTTTACAGCCCCAAAGCCTCTGGGAATCAGCTCCCAGTGCCCTCCCAGTACAAACCAGTGCCCTCCCAGTGCATCCCAGTGCCCCCCAGTTCATCCCAGTGCCCCCCAGTGTATCCCAGTGCCCTCCCAGTACAAACCAGTGCAAACCAGTGCCCTCCCAGTGCCCTCCCAGTGCATCCCAGTCCATCCCAGTGCTCCCCAGTCCATCCCAGTGCCCCCCCAGTACCCTTCCAGTGCTCTCCCAGTGCCCCCCAGTGCCCTCCCAATGTATCCCAGTGCCCTCCCAGTGCCCCCCAGTGCCCCCCAGTCCATCCCAGTCCATCCCAGTACCCTCCCAGTGCCCCCCAGTCCATCCCAGTGCCCTCCCAGTGCCCCCCAGTCCATCCCAGTGCCCCCCAGTCCATCCCAGTGCCCCCCAGTACCCTCCCAGTGCCCCCCAGTCCATCCCAGTGCCCTCCCAGTGCCCCCCAGTCCATCCCAGTGCCCCCCAGTGCCCTCCCAGTCCATCCCAGTCCATCCCAGTGCCCTCCCAGTACAAACCAGTGCAAACCAGTGCCCGCCAGTGCCCTCCCAGTCCATCCCAGTCCATCCCAGTGCCCTCCCAGTGCCCTCCCAGTGCCCCCCAGTGCCCTCCCAGTCCATCCCAGTCCCTCCCAGTGCCCTCCCAGTGCCCCCCAGTGCCCTCCCAGTCCATCCCAGTACCCTCCCAGTCCATCCCAGTCCCTCCCAGTGCCTCCCCCGGCCCATCCCGGTTGCTGTTCCCAGGGCCAGCCCTTCATGGAGAGCCTCCTGCAGAACCGGGCGCTGCTCTGGGCGCTGCTGCTCTCGGCCTCGGCCGTGCTGGGGCTGCTCAGCGGCGCCTGCCCCGAGCTCAACCTCGGCTTCGGCCTCGTCGAGATCCCCGCGGAGGTGGGAGCCCAAAATTCCCAAATTCCCAAATTCCACGGCGGGGATTCTTACAGGGAGGGGGCTCCAAGATTCCTGCCCTGCTGAGACCCCGGTTCCAGGGGGAAATCCCAACATTCCGGGGAAAATTCCTGAATTCCAAGGGAAATCCCAGCATTCCAGAGGGAAATCCCAACATTCCAGGGGAAAATCCCAACATTCCAGGGGAAATCCCAACATTCCAGGGGGAAATCCCAACATTCCAGAGGGAAATCCCAACATTCCGGGGAAAATCCCAGTATTCCAAGGGAAATCCCAATATTCCAGGGGGAAATCCTGACATTCTGGGGGAAATCCCAGCATTCCAGGGGGAAATCCCAACATTCCAGAGGGAAATCCCAACATTCCGGGGGGAAATCCCAACATTCCGGGGGAAATCCCAGCATTCCAAGGGAAATCCCAACATTCCAGGGGGAAATCCCAACATTCCAGAGGGAAATCCCAGCATTCCAGGGGGAAATCCCAGCATTCGTGGGGATATGGGAGTTGTCCCTGCCTGTGGGTCGGGGTGGCATTTGGGGAGCCCCATTCCCGCCAGGAACATTCCGGAATTCCCAGGGATTTGGGGTGGGATCGGTGGCCCCGTTCCCGTGGGGAATCCCGGAATTTGCGGGGGTCGGGATGCGGGGGCGGGGTCCGGGGCCGGTTCCCGCCCGGAACGTTCCGGAATCCCCTCGTTCCCAGTTCCGGCTGCTGATCCTGGCGGTGCTGGCGGCCGATTTCCTGCTGGCCTTTTCCGTGGATCGGCTCCTGCAGCTCCTGCTGGGCAGCTCCCGCCTCCGAGTGCCTTCCTGAGCCCCCCGGCGCTCCCGGAGACCCCAAAACCCCAGGATCATGGAATTCCCACCCCTCGGAGAAGGCGGATCCCAGATTTTTAACGTCGTCTCAGCAGCTTTCAGGAGTTCCCAGAATTCCCCAGAGTTTCTTGGAATTTCCCAGGATTTTCCGAAATTTACCCGAGAATTTTTTTTGGAATTTGGCAATGGAAAAAAAAAAAATCCTGATCAAGGCTGTTTTTTTTTTTTTGGAAAGAGTTTGGAATTGTCTTTACTGGGAGAAAAAAAAAAATGGGAATGGTGGGAAGTAAAAATATTATGGATTTAGGGGCTGTGGATGCAAAATTCCCAAATACATACCGGGAATGAAATACAAAAATTGGGAATTTACCATAAAAAATCTAGGAATTAAACCCAAAAACAGGATTTAAAAAAAAAAAAAAAAAAAAAAAAAAAAAATTAAACTGCTCAGGGAGGGCTATGATTGGCTGAGAGCCCTGAGTGACAGGCAGCCGGGCCAATAGGAAGCAAGGAGGTGTCCCACACCTTTTCCCAGTCCCGTTCCCATTCCCAGTTCCCAATCCCATCCCATTTTCCCAGCCCAGTTCCCATTCCCACCCCACCATCACCACCAGCAGCTTTCACTTTGAAATTCCCGAACCGGCGCAATGAGACTCCATCAGTCAATCAATAATTAACCAATAATTAATCAATAATTAACCGATAATTAACCAATTCCCATCCAGCCGGCCTGGATTTCCGTAAGAACCGTTAAAAAAAACCCCAAAAAAAAGGAAAATTTACAGCAGCGCCCCCCCGTGGCCGGCCGGGGGGGTGGGACAGTGCAACAGTGCAGGGGGGGGGACATTGGGGACACTGAGGAGACACCGAGGGGACACTGAGGGGACATCGGGGGTCCCGGGACCCTCTGTGTCCCCCCAGGGCCTCTCTGAAGGGTGGGGGGGGACATTGGGGACACTGAGGGGACATTGGGGGTCCCAGGTCCCCCCAGCCTCACCCCAGGGCCACCTGGGCAGGGGGGGACATTGGGGACACCGAGGGGACACTCAGGGGACATTGGGGGTCCCGGGACCCCCAGCCTCACCCCAGGGCCTCTCTGAAGGGTGGGGGGGACACTCGGGGGACATTGGGGGTCCTGGGCCCCGTGGGAAAGTGCCAGAATGGGGGGGGGGGGAGCGGGGCAGGGACCCCCGAGGTGGGGGCAGGGACATGAGGAGCACCCAGGGGACACCGAGGGGACATTGGGGGTCCCAGGACCCCCCAGTGTCACCCCAGGGCCTCAGACAGGTGGGGGGACACCGAGGGGACATTGGGGGGACACCGGGGGTCCCTCAGAAGCCGTCGGGGTCCGCAGGGGCGGGCGGGGGGGTCCCAGCCGTGCTCGGGCGGTGCCGAAGGGACTTCTCCTCCTCCTGGGGGGACATTGGGGACACTGTGAGGACACGGGGGACACATGGGGGACACTGGGGACACCCTGGGGACGCAGGGACATTTTTAGACACTGGGGTGGTGGGGACAGGACACAGCACCTGCGGGGTCCAGGCTGTCCCCAAGGCCACCGGGCCCCCTTGGGACCCCAAAAACCCCAAAACCACCAAACCCCATTCCTGGGGCCCCCACGGTGCCACCCCCACACCGGGCCCAGGACCCCCTTGGCACCCCCAACCCCCCATTTTGAGTTCCTCCCCCGCCCATTTTGGGGTCCCCCCGGTTCTCTGGGGTCACCCCAGGTTTTGGGGTTCTCCCCCGGGTTTTGGGGTCCCCCCCCGGGTTTTGGGGTTCCCCCCCCGGGTTTTGGGGTCACTCACGGCCTCGGCGCTGCCCCACTCGGCCGCATCCTCCTCGCCCCGCAGCGACTCCGGGCCCTCGTCCTCGTACTCGGTCAGGTAATCGGACTCCTCTGGGGGGGGGGGGTGTGGGGTGAGCCCCCAGACCCAAATCCCAGCCCCAAACCCCAAACGCCAGCCCCCAGACCCAAATCCCAGCCCCAAACCCCAAACGCCAGCCCCCAGACCCAAATCCCAGCCCCCAAGCCTCAGATCTCCATCCCCAGCCCCAAATCCACCCCCCCCGGGTGTCCCTGCTGTCCCCTCCCTGTCCCCGCCCTGTCCCCTCCCTGTCCCCGCCCTGTCCCCGCCCTGTCCCCGCCCTGTCCCCTCCCTGTCCCCTCCCTGTCCCCGCCCTGTCCCCGCCCTGTCCCCTCCCTGTCCCCGCCCTGTCCCCTCCCTGTCCCCGCCCTGTCCCCGCTGTCACCGTCGCCGTAGCCGTCGGACAGGTAGGACTGGGCGGGCTCGATGCGCGACACGATCTCAGCCAGGTCTGTGAAACCGGCGCTCGGACAGGTGGGCACCTGAGGGGACACCACGGGGGACAGTGAGGGGACAGGTGGGCACCTGAGGGGACACCTGAGCACCTGCAGGGGACAAAGCGAGGGACAGCAGAGGGACCAGGGGCACAAAGGGTGACAGGGACAGGGTGACAGGGAGGGTGGCAGGAACAGGGTGACAGGGACAGGGTGGCAGGGACAGGGTGACAGGGACAGGGTGACAGGGAGGGTGACAGGGACAGGGTGGCAGGAACAGGGTGGCAGGAACAGGGTGACACAAACAGGGTGACAGGGACAGGGTGGCAGGGACAGGGTGACAGGGACAGGGTGGCAGGGACAGGGTGGCAGGGACAGGGTGACAGGGAGGGTGACACGAACAGGGTGGCAGGGACAGGGTGACAGGGAGGGTGACAGGGACAGGGTGGCAGGAACAGGGTGACACGAACAGGGTGGCAGGGACAGGGTGACAGGGACAGGGTGGCAGGGACAGGGTGGCAGGGACAGGGTGACAGGGACAGGGTGACAGGAACAGGGTGACAGGGAGGGTGACAGGGACAGGGTGGCAGGGACAGGGTGGCAGGAACAGGGTGGCAGGGACAGGGTGACAGGGACAGGGTGACAGGGAGGGTGACAGGAACAGGGTGGCAGGGACAGGGTGACAGGGACAGGGTGACAGGGACAGGGTGACAGGGAGGGTGACAGGAACAGGGTGGCAGGGACAGGGTGACAGGGACAGGGTGACAGGGAGGGTGACAGGAACAGGGTGACAGGAACAGGGTGACAGGGACAGGGTGACAGGGACAGGGTGACACAAACAGGGTGACAGGGACAGGGTGACAGGGAGGGTGACAGGGACAGGGTGGCAGGGACAGGGTGGCAGGAACAGGACGGTCACTCGAGAGGTGACACCGTTCCAGGGACAGTGACAAGGCTGGGGTGGCCCCTCCCGGGGCAGGTCCCCAATGGGCCACCACCCTGCGCGTCCCCCCCGTGTCCCCAGGTGTCCCCAGGTGTCCCCAGGTGTCCCCTGGCTCACGTCCATGCGTTTGCTCTCGTAGAAGTCGGCCGAGCGCCGGTCCTGGACCATCTTCTCGATGACGTCCCCGCGGCTCCAGCCCTCGAACACCAGCTTGCCGTGCTGGTACCCCACATCCTGGGGACAGGGGACAGTGGGCAGTGGCCTGGACACCCCCAAGGTGGCCCAGGACACCCCCGAGATGGCCCAGGACACCCCCAAGGTGGCCCAGGACACCCCCAAGGTGGCCCAGGACACCCCAGTGACAAGCAGGACACAAGCGATGACCAGGGCACTCAGTTAATGGTCAAGGACACCCCAAGTGATGATCAGGACCCCCAAGTGATGGTCAAGAACATTCAACGGAGGGTCAAGGATATCCAGGGATGACCAAAGAACCTCAACAATGACCAAAGGACCCCAACAATGACCAAAGCACCCCAAGAGTGACCAAAGAACCTCAACAGTGACCAAAGCACCCCAAAAATGACCAAAGAACCCCAACAATGACCAAAGGACCCCAACAGTGACCAAAGCACCCCAAAAATGACCAAAGAACCCCAACAATGACCAAAGGACCCCAACAGTGACCAAAGCACCCCAAAAATGACCAAAGAACCCCAACAGTGACCAAAGAACCCCAACAATGACCAAAGGACCCCAACAGTGACCAAAGCACCCCAAGAGTGACCAATGGACCCCAACAGTGACCAAAGGACCCCAACAGTGACCAAAGAACCCCAACAATCACCAAAGCACCCCACCAGTGACCAAAGGACCCCAACAGTGACCAATGGACCCCAAGAGTGACCAAAGCACCCCAAGAGTGACCAAAGGACCCCAACAGTGACCAAAGGACCTCAACAATCACCAAAGGACCCCAACAGTGACCAAAGAACCTCAACAGTGACCAAAGAACCCCAACAATGACCAAAGGACCCCAACAGTGACCAAAGCACCCCAAGAGTGACCAAAGAACCTCAACAGTGACCAAAGCACCCCAACAGTGACCAAAGAACCTCAACAGTGACCAAAGCACCCCAACAGTGACCAAAGAACCTCAACAGTGACCAAAGCACCCCAACAGTGACCAAAGAACCCCAACAGTGACCAAAGCACCCCAAGAGTGACCAAAGGACCCCAACAGTGACCAGAGCACCCCAACAGTGACCAAAGGACCCCAGCCCTCATCTGGAGCCCCGCAGCCCGGCGCCCCCAGCCATGGCCAGCCCCAGCTCACGTAGATCTCGTCGAACTTGCCGAAGTCCATGGTCTTGAAGCGGTCGATGGGCGGCCGGATGTACTCGCAGTAGGAGCTGGACTTGACCACCTCGAGCTGCCGCACGCACGACACGTAGGCCAGGCGGGACTGGATCTCCGCCATGTCGGGCACCTGCCGGGACCGGACACTCGGGACGCGTCCGGCACCTCGTCATTGTCATTGTCACCATCAGCATTGTCATCGTCACCATCAGCATTGTCATCGTCATCATCAGCATTGTCATTGTCATTGTCACCGTCAGCATTGTCATTGTCATTGTCAGCATCAGCATTGTCATTGTCATTGTCACCATCAGCATTGTCATTGTCACCATCAGCATCGTCATTGTCATTGTCACCATCAGCATTGGCATTGTCACCATCAGCATTGTCATTGTCATTATCACCATCAGCATTGTCATTGTCATCGTCACCATCAGCATTGTCATTGTCACCATCAGCATTGTCATTGTCATTGTCACCATCAGCATTGTCATCGTCACCATCAGCATTGTCATCGTCACCATCAGCATTGTCATTGTCATTGTCACCATCAGCATTGTCATCGTCACCATCAGCATTGTCATTGTCATCGTCACCATCAGCATTGTCATTGTCACCATCAGCATTGTCATCGTCATCATCACCATCAGCATTGTCATTGTCACCATCAGCATTGTCATTGTCACCATCAGCATTGTCATTGTCATCGTCACCATCAGCATTGTCATTGTCATCGTCACCATTGTCACTGTCACCGTCATTGCTATCATCGTCATTGTCATCATCATCATCATCACCATCATCACCAT
Organism: Agelaius phoeniceus; assembly: GCF_051311805.1. NCBI lineage: Eukaryota > Metazoa > Chordata > Aves > Passeriformes > Icteridae > Agelaius > Agelaius phoeniceus. Next base: position 138,322 of record NC_135296.1, read on the forward strand.
TGTCATCGCTGTCATCATCACGATTGTCATTATCATCATCCTCATTGTCACCATCACCATCACCATCACCCTTTGATGTCCCCCAGCACCTTCTCCACCCTCCTCCACCCCGAGCCATCTCCACCAGCTCGGTCCCGTGGTGTCCCCCGGTGCCACCTCCCGCTGTCCCCACCGGGGTCTCACCTTGACCTTCTCGGCCCAGGGGTTGAGGCGCTTCCAGAGGAGCCACCATCCGGACAGGGAGTCGCCGTAGTTGCACAGGTCGGTCTCATCCTGGCTGCCCACGTCGATGGCGATCACCGTCTTGGCGCCCATGTTGCGCGCGATGTCGGCTGCGGGGACGGACAGACGGACGGACGCCGGGCGGTCAGCGGCGCCGGGGGCAGGGTGGAGCTGTCACGGGGAGGGGACACGGGAAGGAGGGGGGCACCAGGGGACACCGGGGGACAAGGTGGATAGAGGAGGGTAGAGAAGGTCCTGGGGGACATCAAGGGACAATAATGGTGGTGGTGATGATGATGGAGGAAGGCGGCTTCAGACCCAAAGATGCCACCAGAGTCACCCAACGTGGTGGGGATGAGGCTGCAGGATGGAGGAAGGCCCTGGGGGCACGTGGAGGGGACAAGGGTGACCTCCCAAGGCCACCAGAGGTGACACGGAATGGCCAGAAGAGGCCTGGAGAGGACATCAAGAGATGGAGGGAGGTGAAGGAGGATGGAAAGGAGACCTGGAGATGGGAACGTCCAGAGATGGACCAAGGTGGCCCAGGAGGTCACCAAGGACACCCAGGGACAGAGCAGGGTGGAGACCGAGGCAGGTGCAGGATGGAAACCACCCAGGAAAGGACCTGGCGCCAGCACCAGAGGTGAGAGCAGGAGGTGACACCAGAGGTGACAGCAGGAGGTGACAGCAGGAGGTGACACCAGAGGTGACAGCAGGAGGTGACACCAGAGGTGACACCAGGAGGTGACAGCAGGAGGTGACACCAGAGGTGACACCAGGAGGTGACACCAGGAGGTGACAGCAGGAGGTGACACCATGAGGTGACACCAGAGGTGACAGCAGGAGGTGACAGAGGGTGGAGATGCCCCAAGAAGCTGACCAGCACTGAAGACATCAAGAGATGGTGGAAGAGGGATGGAAGATGGATCCTGTGCATGAAGAAACCTGGAATGTTCTGGAAAAACCGCCAGGCATGGAAAAAGCACCGGGAGATGGTGGGAAGATGGGTGGATCCTGACCAGGAAAATCCATGGAATGTTCTGGAAGAGCTACCCAACAGGGAAAAGGCGTCAAGAGATAATGAACAGATGGATGCTACACATGGAAAACCATGGAATGTTCTGGAAGACCACCCAGCATGGAAAAAGCACCAGGAGAAGATGGAAGAGGGATGGATCCTGACCATGAAAATCCACGGAATGTTCTGGAAAGCTGCCTGGCATGGACAAACCACCAGCAGAAGATGGAAGAGGGATGGATCCTGACCATGAAAATCCATGGAATGTTCTGGAAAGCTGCCTGGAAAAACCACCAGGAGAAGATGGATGGATCCTGACCATGAAAATCCACGGAACGTTCTGGAAAGCTGCCTGGCATGGACAAACCACCAGGAGAAGATGGAAGACGGATGGATCCTGACCATGAAAATCCATGGAACGTTCTGGAAAATCCACCCAACACAGGAAAGAACCACTGCCAGACAGGAGCTGGCCATCCCTCGCCCACTGCCGCCGCCAGACCGGGCCGGGGGCGTCCCCGCTCCGCCCCGGCTGCGTCCGTCCGTCCGTCCGTCCGTCCGTCCGTCCCCCCGCCCCGCACTTGCCTGGCAGGTTGTTGATGTACCCCCCGTCCATCAGGAGGTTGCCGTCCTTGGGGTCGCAGAGCGGGGGCAGGTACCCCGAGAGGGTCATGCTGGCGCGCACGTAGCGCCAGAGCGAGCCTGCGCCGGCCGGACCGGGACCGGGAAACCGGGAACGGAACCGGGAGACGCCGTCAGCACCGGCACCCGCCCGCCTGCTCGCCCTGCCCGCGCCGGGGCCGTCTGCGCCCCACGGGTCAGCCCCGCGGCGGGCAGAGGGACCCCTGCGCACCCTGACCGGTGGTGTGGACGCTCGGGACGTGGTTTTGGGGCGGGGTTTGGGTTTTTTTGTGTTTTTTTTTTTTTTTGTTGTTTTTTGTGGTTTTTTGGGGGGCGGCCCCGGCGAGCGAGGTGCTGACCTGGGACATTGTTAACATAGCAGCCGTCCACCAGCCAGTGGCTGTCCTTGGGGTCGCAGAGCGGAGGCAGGTAGGGGGTATAGGAGGCACTGGCTCGGACGTAGCGCCAGAGGCTGCCTGGGGACGGAGAGGACACAGTCACGGCCACCGGGGACCGCGGGGAGGGACAGAGGGACGCACAGAGGGACAGACGGACAGAGGGACGCCGGCAGCCAGCAGCGTGGGAGGGAGCTGGGTTAGAGGGGTCAGCGGGGATTAGTGGGCGTTAGAGGCAGCGGGGTGGCTGTGGACGGCTCAATGTCCCAGGCGAGCGCCAGCAGCGGGCAAGGACGAGGGGCAGCCACCACCATGGTCCCGCCACCGCCGCCACGTCCCCACCACCACGTCCCCACCACCACGTCCCCACCACCGCCACCACGTCCCCACCACCGCCACCACCACGTCACCAACGCCACCACAATGTCCCCGCCGCCACCGCCCCGGTGTCCCCACCGCCCAGCACTGCCACCATGTCCCCATGCTGCACACGGGGTTACTGGGGTTAGTGGTCAGCAGCGGTGTTAGCGCCTCGTGCAGCTCCAGCTGTCCCCTCCCTTCCCTCCCTGCTCATGTCCCCACGGTGGGGCCAGCGGCTCCTGGTGGCTCAGGAGGCCACCCCTGCCCCGTGTCCCCCCCCCGGTGTCCCCAGGGAGCTCTCACCGTCCGTGTGCACCCGCATGGCCGAGGCCGTGATGTCCGTGGTGACGTTGAAGTAGGGCAGCCACAGGTCCTGCGGGGACAGCATGGGCTGGGTGACACCGCGGGGACAGCGGGGAGGGGGCCGGGGGGCATCCAAGGGGGACACACCTCGATCTGTTTGTCCTGGAAGACTCGGTTGATGCTGGCGTTGAAGGCCGAGCCCGAGAACATGGAGGTGATGGGGTAGGTGAGGTCCAGCACGGTCTCAAAAACAGAATTCATGCACTGGGGAGGAGGAGGAGGAGGAGGAAAAACAGAAAGACAAAAGGAGCAGGAAGGAAATTAAGAAAGAGGAGGAAAAGGGAGAAGAAGGAGGAGAAAGGAGATGAAGGAGGACGAAGAGCAAGAAGAGGAGAAAGGAGATGAAGGAGGATGAAGAGCAAGAAGAGGAGAAAGGAGATGAAGGAGGGCAAAGAGCAAAAAGAGTAAGGACAAAAAGAGGAGTTGAAAAAAAAGGGGGAAAAGGAAGGAGGGAGAAAAAGGAGGAGGAGAAGGAATAAGAGAAAAAGGAAAAGGAGATGAAAAAGGAGAAAAGGAAGAGGAAGAAAAAGGAGAAAAAGACAAAAAAGATCAAAAAAAAAAAGGCAAGAAGAGCAGAAAAAGCAGAAGAAAAGAAAATGGAACAGGAAAAGAGAAGAACAGAGGAAGAAGAAGGAAGAGCAGGGAAAGGAGAAGGAAGAAGAGCAAGAGGAAGAAGAACAGGAAGAGGCCAGGTTAGAACCAGCGGGGCAGAGCTGGGCACAGGCTGAGGGGGTCCCTGGGGTGGGGATGTCCCTGTCACCACCCTGGCCGTGTCCCCTGTCACCCACCCTGTCCCACTCCCGTGTCCTTGTCACTCCCCTGTCCCTGTCCCCTGTCACCCCCCTGTCCCTGTCCCGTCACCCACCCTGGTCATGTCCCGTCACCCACCCTGTCCCTGTCCCCTGTCACCCCCCTGTCCGTGTCCCTGTGACCCCCCTGTCCCTGTCCCCTGTCACCGCCCTGTCCCTGTCCCTGTCCCCCACCCTGTCCCACTCCCGTGTCCCTGTCACCGCCCTGTCCCTATCCCCTGTGACCCCCCTGTCCGTGTCCCTGTCACCCACCCTGTCCCACTCCCGTGTCCCTGTCACCGCCCTGTCCCTGTCCCCTGTCACCCCCCTGTCCCTGTCCCCTGTCACCCCCTGTCCCTGTCCCCTGTCACCCCCCTGTCCCTGTCCCCTGTCACCCCCTGTCCCTGTCCCCTGTCACCCCCCTGTCCCTGTCCCCTGTCACCCCCTGTCCCTGTCCCCTGTCACCCCCTGTCCCTGTCCCCTGTCCCTGTCCGTGTCCCTGTCACCCACCCTGGCCCACTCCCGTGCCCGCTGCTTGGTGCGCACGGCGCTGCGCTCCTCGGCGTAGAGCGCGCCGATGAAGGCGCCGATGGAGGTGCCCCCCACGAGGTCGATGGGGATCCCCGACTCCTCCATGGCCTTGATGACCCCGATGTGTGAGCAGCCCCTGCCGGGGAGAGTGCAGGGAGAACCGGGATAAACCAGGGGCTGTGGGCACTGCGGGGTGGGAGGAGGGCGTGGTGGGGACAGGGGGGTGTGAGGACATGGGGACATGGGGATAGAGGACATGGGGACATGGGGGACACGGGGGACACGGGGACATGGGGATAGGGGATATGGGGACACAGGGGACATGGGGACACAGGGACATGGGGATAGGGGATATGGGGACATGGAGACACAGGGATATGGGGACAGGGGAACATGGGGACATGGGGATAGGGGATATGGAGACATGGGGACATGGGGACACAGGGGACATGGGGACATGGAGACACGGGGACATGGGGACACGGGGGACATAGGGACATGGGGATAGGGGATATGGAGACATGGGGACATGGGGACATGGGGACACAGGGACATGGGGACAGGGGGACAGGGGAACATGGGGATATGCAGACATGGGATACAGGGACATGGGAACAGGGACATGGGATAGGGGGACAGGGGCACACAACGGGCCATGGGGAGAGGGCACACAGGGACTGGGGATATGGGGACAGGGGAACAGGGACATGGGATAGGGGGACAGGGGCACACAATGGGCCATGGGGACAGGGGCACACAGGGACGTGGGACAGGGGGACAGGGGCACACAATGGGCCATGGGGAGAGGGCACACAGGGACGTGGGACAGGGGGACAGGGGCACACAACGGGCCATGGGGACAGGGGCACACAGGGACATGGGGATATGGGGCCAGGGGAACAGGGACATGGGAATATGGGGACAGGGATGCACACAACGGGCCATGGGGAGAGGGGCACACAGGGCCATGGGGATATGGGGACAGGGGCACACAGGGACATGGGAATATGGGGACAGGGATGCACACAACGGGCCATGGGGAGAGGGGCACACAGGGCCGTGGGGATACGGGGCCAGGGACGCAGGCCATGGGCACAGGGGGACACGGGGACGGGCGCGCCCCACCTGGCCCCGCCGCCGCCCAGCACCAGGGCGATGGTGTTGCCGGTGAGCACGCGCGCCAGGCGCGAGAAGTCGCTGTGCCGGTCGGCGCTCTTCTCGAACACCTTCTCGTACATCTCCCGCTGCGGGGCAGGGACAGAGTGGGTGACGGCGACAGCGGCCGCCCCCGGGCCGGGGCTGGCGGCCGGGGAGGGGACGCTCACCAGCTTGGCGGGGCTGCGGCGCGAGAAGACGCGGCGAGGGCAGCGGATGTGCAGGTGGCCCGAGCACCAGGTGCGCATGTTGAGCCACTCGACCGTGCGCGCCGGGCCGGCGCCGTCCTCACGGTGCAGCAGCACCAGCTGCTTCAGCGCCCGCACCGCCGTGTTCTCCAGCATCTGCTCCAGCTGGGGGGCACCGGCACCAGCCTGCGTCACCCCGCAGTGCCGGGACACCCCCAGAGATGGGGCACGGCCCCATATGTCATGTCCCTGTGTCCCCGTGTCCCCCTGTCCCAATATCCCACGTTCCCGTGTCCCATTACCAGGTCCCTGTCCTGTCCCACCTTGCCCAGGGCAGGCTCCTGGTCACCCCCCATGTCCCTGCCCCCCCATGTCCCTGTCCCACCTTGCCCAGGGCAGGCTCCTGGTCACCCCCCATGTCCCTGTCCCTGCCATGTCTCTGTCCCTGTCCCATCTCACCCAGGGCAGGCTCCTGGTTGCCCCCCGTGTCCCTGTCCCCCCGTGTCCCTGTCCCCCCATGTCCCCGTCCCACCTCTCCCAGGGCAGGCTCCTGGTCGCCCCCAAATGTCCCTGTCCCCCCATGTCCCCGTCCCCCCATGTCCCCGTCCCCCCATGTCCCTGTCCCCCCATGTCCCTGTCCCTGCCATGTCCCTATCCCATCTCACTCAGGGCAGGCTCCTGGTCGCCCCCCATGTCCCTGTCCCCCCATGTTCCTGTCCCTGCCATGTCCCTGTCCCCCCATGTCCCCATCCCACCTCTCCCAGGGCCGGCTCCTGGTCGCCCCCCATGTCCCTGCCCCCCCATGTCCCTGTCCCCCCATGTCCCTGTCCCCCCATGTCCCTGTCCCTATCCCATCTCACTCAGGGCCGGCTCCTGGTCACCCCCCATGTCCCTGTCCCCCCACGTCCCTGTCCCACCTCTCCCAGGGCCGGCTCCTGGTCGCCCCCCATGTCCCTGTCCCCCCATGTCCCTGTCCCTGCCATGTCCCTGTCCCGCCATGTCCCTGTCCCACCTTGCCCAGGGCCGGCTCCTGGTCACCCCCATGTCCCTGTCCCCCCACGTCCCCGTCCCACCTCTCCCAGGGCCGGCTCCTGGTCGCCCAGCCCCACGATGAGGACGCAGTCGGCCTGGCGGATGCAGCGCAGCGTCCAGGGGGTCAGCGTGCAGTCGGTCTGGTAGAGCACGATGCGGTGCAGGTCCTCCTGCTGCGCCAGCCACCCGGACAGCCGGTACTCCTGGATGCTGCCCGGGGGCACACAGTGGTCAGCAGTGGCCTGGGGCACGTGGCCACGCCGCCGGCCAGCGCCGCCGTTACCTCTCCAGAGCCGAGGAGCCCAGGCGGGCGCGGATGATGTCGCTGGTGAGGAGCAGCGTGGGGCCTGCGGAGGTGGGGATGGCATCATCTCCAGGCCATGGTCACCGCTGTGCCATGGTCACTACCGTGCCGTGGTCACCATGCCATGGGGCTGTGGTCACCATGCCATGGGGCTGTGGTCACCCATCACACCATCAAGTTTTGGTCGGTGCCGTGGCTGCCACCCTGCCACCATCACTCCCATGGTGCCCACCACAGCCAAGACCACCCTGAGGGGCTGCGGCCATCACCACCCCTGGTCACCAGGGTGCCACAGCCCGATGGTCAGTGCCACGGTCGGTGTCCCGTGGTCACTCACCAATGGCGTTGAGCGCGTGCTGCAGCTCCAGCGTGAAGGCTGCCATGGGCACCTCCTCGCACACGGGCAGCACCGCCACCGTCGAGAGGTTGCTGGTGGGGTTGATGGGCTCCGAGCTGGAGGTCATGCCCAGGCCAGGCCCTGGGTGGACACAGAGGAGTGGACGCTCTGCTCTGGTGACAGCCCCGCAGAGGCCACCCGGATGTCCCCAGGTCCTACCTGCGAAGGGCCCGCGGAGCTGCTGGAGGTTCCCCAGGATCTTCTGGCTCAGGAGGTGGATGAGGCGGGTGACCACCTGTGGGGACAAGGACAAGGATGGCCATCAGACATGGCAGAGACTCAACACCCCAGACCAGTGTTCTACAGCAGCCCCTGGGTGCCACCACCACTGCCTGTCCTTGGAGACCTCTGGTGCCACCACGCCCCACCCATGAGGACCTCAAGTGCCACCAACCCTCACCCTTGTGGACCTCAGGGGCCACCACCACCCATCCTCCAAGACCTCGGGTGCTACCACCCCTTCCTCCACTCTCCTCCTCCAACAGCTTCGTTAACTCCCTAATTAAAGTTGGTTTTAATTAGAGCCACCAGCCAGGCCATGGGGACACCCCCAGGGGACCCCCGGGGGTACCTGCGGGTACCGGCGCTTGATGTTGTTGAGGGTCCCCTCGGGCAGCTTGGCCAGCTCCGTGTCCCTCACCGCGTGCACCGTGGTGGCCCGGGGCTGCCGCGTCAGCGCCTCCACCTGCGGGACGAGGCCGTGGAGCCACCCGAGGACGTGCGACCGCTGTCCCCGAGCTGTCCCCGGGGTGACACTCACCACGCCCACGAGGTCGCCGCGGCCGTACTCGCCCACCAGCTCCTTCTTGCCGCTGCCCTTCTGGATGACGGAGCGCAGCCGCCCGTTGAGCACGATGTAGGTGCAGTCTGACTTGTCCCCCTGCCTGGGGACAGCAGCTCCCGTGGCACCCCTGGCGGCCCTCCCCGAGCCCGGGTGGACACCTGGGTGCAGTCCCTCACCTGTAGAGCGCCCGGCCGGCCTCCACGGCCATCCAGTCGATGGCAAAGTCCATCTGGCGCACGAAGGGCGACATGCGGGCGGCCACGGTGTGGGCCACGCTCAGCACCACGCTGGGCTGCTCCCGCATGATCCTGGGGGGGACAGGGCACCGTGCTGACCCTAAAATGTCCCCTCTGAGGTGGGGAACCCCACAGAGAACCTCAGGGAGGAGGGGAACTACCAGGATCATGGTGGCCTCGCTCAGGGCATCCCAAAATTCCACCCTGGGGCTGGGAACGTTCACTGGGGAGGTGTTCTGGTGGGGGAACCACCCCAAAGAGATGTGGGACCACCCCAAAGAGATGGGGAACCACCCCAAGGAGATGTGGGACCACCCCAAAGAGACGTGGGACCATCCTAAAGAGATGGGGAACCACCCCAAAGAGATGTGGGACCACCCCAAAGAGATGGGGAACCATCCCAAAGAGATGTGGGACAACCCCAAAGAGATGGGGAACCATCACAAAGAGATGTGGGACCACCCCAAAGAGATGTGGGACCACCCCAAAGAGATGGGGAACCACCCCAAGGAGATGTGGGACCACCCCAAAGAGACGTGGGACCATCCTAAAGAGATGTGGGACCATCCCAAAGAGACGTGGGACCATCCTAAAGAGATGTGGGACCACCCCAAAGTGATGGGAAACCACCCCAAGGAGATGTGGGACCACCCCAAAGAGATGTGGGACCACCCCAAGGAGATGTGGGACCACCCCAAAGAGATGGGGAACCATCCCAAAGAGCCGTGGGATCCCCAAGGTGACAGCGAGCACCGCAAAGCGATGGAGATCCACCACGAGATGAGGGGCACGCACCCACACCAGGTGCTGGTGGCCCCCCAAGGACACCAAAGGGCACGGACTCACTCGTAGAAGTCGGACTTGGAGATCTTGAGGAAGGTGCAGTCACGGTTGGCCTTGATGGTGAAGATGAGGGGCTCTCCCGTGAGCACAGCCAGCTGTCCCACCAGCTCGCCGGGCTGCGTCAGGAACAGGCACACGTCCTCCTCCTTGTCGATCATGCGCTGGTACACGTGCAGGCAGCCCCAGAGCACGAAGTGCAGGCTCACGTCCTGCCACAAACGCCCCCTGTCACTTGGGAGGTCCCACCAGCACCACCAGGGCGTGCTCTTCTGGTTCTGGGGCTGTTTCTGCCCCACCACGAGGGGACGATCCCCAGCACCCACCTGGTCACCCTGGCGGGCGATGACGGTGCCGCCCTTGGCGTGGTGGAGCAGGACGCGGTTGTTGAGCAGAGAAGGGTCCTGGGAAGGAGAACGGGACCATTGTGGGGTTGGGATGGGACGGCCAGGAGGCCACGGGGACAGAGAATGACCAGGAGGTCATGGAGGCCACCACGAGGAGATGGGAACCCACCACAGAGTGAGGGCTGGGGGCGACCCTGAAGCCATAAGGACCACGCCAAAGTGATGGGGGACCACCATAAAGGTGACTAAAACCACCACGGGGGACCACCAGGAACCCACCAGGAACCCATCAACGCCCTCACCTCGACCTTCATGAGCTTGATGAGCTCCCGCTTGGCCTCCTCGAAGATGTCGCTGGTCTGGCGGCCCTGGTAGGGCCCGAAGGGACACGTCCCTGTCCCCATCCCCGTCCCTGTCCCCGAGGCTGCGTCCTCCTCGCAGGAGCTGTAGTGGTAGACCCCCGAGGGCTGCTCCTCCAGCGTCACCGACTTGCGCTCCTTGGGCTCCTGGGACACCTGGGGGGTTTGGAGGGGGTTTGGGGTGGGATTTGGGGGGGATTTGGGTGGGAATTGGGTGGGATTTGGGGTGGGATTTAGGATGGGAATTGGGTGGGATTTGGGGTGGGATTCAGGGTGGGATTCAGGGTGGGAATTAGGAGGAATTTGGCTGGGAATTGGGTGGGAATTGGGGTGGGATTTAGGATGGGAACTGGGTGGGATTTGGGGTGGGATTCAGCACGGACCCCCCCGTACCTGCCCGAAGGTGCCGGTGCTGTCCTCCTGCAGGGACACCGAGATGCGCCCGCGCTCGTAGGCCATGTCGAAATCGGAGCGCGGAGCCTTCTGGATGCCTGGGGGGGTCACAGGGGTCACCAAACGGGGACCAGGCCAGGCCAGGGTGACAGCCACAGCCCCGGGAGGGCTGGCACCCACCGGAGATGTCCACGGGCATGGAGATGCAGCGGCTCAGCAGCGGCGGCGGCGGCGGCGTCTCCAGGCCATTGGCTTTCATCAGCTCAGCTGCAGGACGAGACCCCCCCCCCCCAAAACTGAGCACGGAGACCCCAGAAATGCCCGGGGTGGGGGTCTCAGGACCCTCCTGGTGCCTCACCGGTGTCCCGGCCCTCGTCGGTGCTGCCCAGGCTGCGCTTGCTGTGCCGGACGGGGCTGGTGCGCGTGGCGTGGCCGGGCTGAGGGAAGAGCCGCAGGGGCTGCATGTCCTGCAGGTGTGGGGACAGACGGACATCAGAGGGGCCGGGGGGACGTCAGAGGGAGCTGGCCCAGCCCAGGACCCCCTGAATTTCAGCCTGAACTCACGTGGCTGAAGAGCTCGTTGGTCAGGCCCAGGTAGTTGTGCAAGGCCAGGAAGGTGACGCGCTGCAGCCGCACCATGATGATCTGCGGGGGGACACGAGGCCACCGTGGGTCCCCGGCCACCCCGAGGGCCCTCCCGGGGGTCCCCCGGAGCCCAGCCCACCTGCACCACCCTGACCAGGCTCTCAGGGTACTTCTCAAAGACGGCGGAGAAGGCCTCGACTGGCAGGCGCAGCACCGTGGAGTCCTCGGCGGCACGGGCGCACACGGTGCGGTACGGCCGCTGGTGGCCCTGGGGACACCGCGGGGTCAGGGCACACCTGGGGACACCTGGGGACACCTGGGGACTGGGCAAGGGCACGGGGGGCACGGGGGTTTTGTTTGGGGTGGCCACAGTTGGGCTGGAGGAGTTTGGGGACAGTTGGTGACACCTGGGGACAGTTGTGGTAGGGATGGGGACGGCCACAATTGCGTTGGAGGGCTCTGGGCACAGCTTGGGCAGGCTGGGGACAGTCACCCACTGAGCTCGGGGGCTCTGGGGACGTGCCAGCTGGGTGTGGCAGGGTGTGGGGACAGCCCCCGCGATGTCCCCGAGGCTTTGGGGACGTGGCCAGTACCGTGATGACGTCGAGGATGCTGAGCAGGCTGTGGACGCTGTCCCCAGGGAACACCTCCTTCATCACCGTCTCCTTCCCGTCCTGCTGGGACACAGCCCGTGTCCCCTGGTGTCCCTTGAGTGTCCCCTGGTGTCCCCTGGTGTCCCTTGGGTGCCCAAGAGTGTCCCCTGCCTGCTCCCTGTGTGTCCTCGAATGTTCTTGGGGTGTCCTTGGCATGTCTCTGAATGTCCCTGTGGTGTCTCCAGGTGTCCCCAACTGTCTCTGAGTGTCTCCAGGTGTCCCCTGGGTGTCCTTGTGTGTCCTTGAATGCCCCTGGGTGTCCCCCCTGACTGTGTCTGGTGTCCCCCAGGTGCCCTTGGGTGTCCCATGTGTCCCCTGTGTGTCCCTGGCTGTCCCTAGGGTGTCCCCCGGGTGCCCTTGGGTGTCTCCAGGTATCCCCTGTGTGTCCCTGGCTGTCCCTAGGGTGTCTCCCGGGTGTCCCTGGGTGTCCCCATGTGTCCCCTGTGTGTCCCTGGCTGTCCCTAGGCTGTCTCCCGGGTGTCCCTGGGTGTCCCATGTGTCCCCTATGTGTCCCTGGCTGTCCCTAGGGTGTCTCCCGGATGTCCCTGGGTGTCCCATGTGTCCCCTGGCTGTCCTTGGCTATCTCCTGGCCATCCCTGGCCGGGCTGTCCCCCCAGGTGTCCCCAGGTGTCCCCAGGTGTCCCCAGGTGTCCCTCACCGCCTCGGTGAGCAGCAGCTCCAGCTTGCCCTCCTGCAGGACGTAGATGCTGCTGTCGGGCTGGCCGGGGCGGAACACGTCCTCGCCCTGCTGGCACTGCTGGAACACCATGTGCTTGCACAGCTCCAGGAACAGCGGCTTCTCAAAGTGCCCCAGCACCCTGCGGGGACAGCTGTGTCACCACGGGGACAGCGGGGACACCACAGGGACAGCAGGGACACGGGGACACCACAGGGACAGCGGGGACACGGGGACACCATGGGGACAGCGGGGACACGGGGGCACCATGGGGACAGCAGGGACACCACAGGGACACGGGGACACGGGGACCTGCCCCACGTGCCACGGAGAGGGGGATGCAGGGATCCCCTTAGAGGGGTGTCTAAGGGTGCAGCTCGATCCCTGCGGGCCAGTGCTGGCCCCAGGGATGGATCCTGACCCCATCAATGGATCCCATCAATGGATCCCGACCCCATCAATGGATCCTGACCCCATCAATGGATCCCGACCCCATCAATGGATCCTGACCCCATCAATGGATCCCGACCCCATCAATGGATCCCGACCCCATCAATGGATCCTGACCCCATCAATGGATCCTGACCCCATCAATGGATCCTGACCCCATCAATGGATCCAGACCCCATCAATGGATCCCATCAATGGATCCTGACCTCATCAATGGATCCTGACCCCATCAATAGATCCAGACCCCATCAATGGATCCTGACCCCATCAATAGATCCAGGCCCCATCAATGGATCCAGACCCCATCAATGGATCCTGACCCCATCAATGGATCCTGACCCCATCAATGGATCCTGACCCCATCAATGGATCCTGACCCTGATCCCATAAAGGATCCTGATACCCCAGGACAGACCCTGATCCCAGGCACAAAACCCATGGAGAGACCCCATGGACAGACTCCAGCCCCACGGACAGATCCTGACCCCACAGACAGACCCCAGCCCCACAGACAGACCCCACAGACAGACCCAGCCCCACAGACAGACCCCAGCCCCATGGACAGACCCTGGCCCCACAGACAGACCCCATGGACAGACCCAGCCCCACGGACAGACCCCAGCCCCATGGACAGACCCCATGGACAGATCCTGACCCCACAGACAGACCCCACAGACAGATCCCATGGACAGACCCCAGCCCCACGGACAGACCCCACAGACAGACCCCACGGACAGACCCCATGGACAGACCCAGCCCCACGGACAGACCCCGGCCCCACGGACAGACCCCGGCCCCACAGACAGACCCCACGGACAGATCCCACGGACAGACCCCAGCCCCACGGACAGAGCCCGGCCCCGCTCACCGGACGTTCTTGAGCATGTAGAGCACCTCGGAGGGCAGGTGTGACGAGGCCACGTCGAACTCGGTCAGGTCGGCCTCCAGCACCGAGGGCGGCGGCTCCTTCAGCTGCAGCGTGGGCGGCTCCTTCTGGATGCGCAGGAAGCTGGCCGAGACCCTGGGGACACACAGGGGACACGGTGGGGACAGCGCCATGGGGACAGCAGGGACACAGCAGGGACATGGGGACAGATCCCAACCCCACAGACAGATCCAACCCCACAGACAGATCCAACCCCACAGACTGATCCCAACCCCACAGACTGATCCCAGCCCCACAGACTGATCCCAACCCCACAGACAGATCCCAGCCCCACAGACAGATCCCAAAGACAGATCCCAGCCCCACAGACAGACCCCACAGCCTGATCCCAGCCCCACACGCAGACCCTGACCCCGCTGCCCGCTCACTTCTTGGCGATGCTCAGCATCTTGAGCTTCTTGCGGCTGCGGGGCCGCGTGGCGCCGCTGGCCGGGGTGACATCCACCAGCGAGGACGTGGACTGGGACACCTGGCACGGCGGGGACAGGGACACCGTGTCACTGCAGGGGTGCCGCCCCCGGTGCCACCCGAGGGTCACACAGAGCCACCCCCGGTGCCACCCGAGGGTCACACAGAGCCACCACCAGTGCCACCCCCGGTGCCACCCGAGGGTCACACAGAGCCACCACCAGTGCCACCCCCGGTGCCACCCGAGGGTCACACAGAGACACCCCCAGTGCCACCCGAGGGTCACACAGAGCCACCACCAGTGCCACCACCCCCGGTGCCACCCGAGGGTCACCTTATGCACAGAGACACCCCCAGTGCCACCCCCGGTGCCACCCCCGGTGCCACCCGAGGGTCACCTTATGCACAGAGACACCCCCAGTGCCACCTGAGGGTCACACAGAGCCACCACCAGTGCCACCTGAGGGTAACACAGAGCCACCACCAGTGCCACCCCCGGTGCCACCCGAGGGTCACACAGAGCCACCACCAGTGCCACCCCCAGTGCCACCTGAGGGTCACACAGAGCCACCCCCAGTGCCACCCCCAGTGCCACCCGAGGGTCACCTTACCCACAGTGCCACCCCCAGTGCCACCCGAGGGTCACCTTATGCACAGTGCCACCCCCAGTGTCACCTGAGGGTCACACAGAGCCACCACCAGTGCCACCCCCAGTGCCACCCGAGGGTCACCTTACCCACAGTGCCACCCCCAGTGCCACCCGAGGGTCACACAGAGCCACCCCCAGTGCCACCCCCGGTGCCACCCCCGGTGCCACCCCCGGTGCCACCCAAGGGTCACCTTACACACAGTGCCACCCCCAGTGCCACCCCCAGTGCCACCCCCAGTGCCACCCGAGGGTCACCTTACACACAGTGCCACCCCCAGTGCCACCCCCAGTGCCACCTGAGGGTCACACAGAGACACCCCCAGTGCCACCCCCGGTGCCACCCGAGGGTCACACAGTGCCACCCCCAGCGCCACCCCCAGTGCCACCCCCGGTGCCACCCGAGGGTCACCTTACGCATGATCTTGCGGCTGTAGAACAGGACCTTGTCCCGCTTGCGGAAGCGGTAGCGCGGCGGCTCCTGCGCGGGGACCTCTGGGGACACAGGGGAGGGGACACCGTGAGGGGACAGCGCTGTCGCCCCCGTCCCCAGGGCCGGCCCGGGCGTGGCACTTGTCACTTGTCACTCACTCTTGTGGCGCAGCCACCAGCCCAGCACGGCCACGGCCATGACGGCGACGGCGAGGGCCAGGAGGGTGCCCAGCACCTGCGGAGAGACAGAGGTGTCCCCAGCCTGTCCCCAGTGTCCCCAAAGGATGGGGACAAGCGCACGGGGTGACCCATGGTGCTGCCAGGGTGGGAGGGGTGTGGCCATGCTGGGGACCGGGACAGGGGACAAGGCTGTGTCGCCTCAGGGCATGCTGAGCAGCAGTGGGGACATGGGGACACTGGGACACTGGGGATATTGGGAACATTGGGGATATTGGGGACATTGGGGACATTGGGGACATGGGGATACTGGGAACATTGGGACACTGGGGACATGGGGATACTGGGAACATTGGGGGACATTGGGGACACTGTGGACATTAGAGACATTGGAGACATTGGGGACATTGGGGGACATGAGGACATGGGGATACTGGGAACATTGGAACATTGGGGACATTGGGGACATTGGGGACACTGGAGACATTGGGGACATGGGGATACTGGGAACATTGGGACACTGGGGACATTGGGGACATTGGGACCCTGTCGCTGGGGACATGGGGACATTATTGGGGACACTGGGACACTAGGACGTGGAGACAGTGCCCTCTGCTTAGTGTATCAGTGGGGTTGGGGCATAGTGACATGGGGACACAGGGACACAGGGGACATTGGGGACACAGGGACGCAGGGACACAGGGACAAGGGGACACAGGGACACAGGGGACACGGGGACAGGGGGACACGGAGCTCACCGCGCGCGTCGGGAGCTGCTCCCGGCTGAAGACGGCCAGGAGCCCCCTCAGCACCGAGCCCTGCGGGGACAAGGGACGGCTGAGCCCTGCCTGTGTCCCCAGCCCTGGGGACACCCACAGGGACAGCCCCTGGGGACACCGGGGTGACAGGGACGGGCCCCACCTCGGCCTCCGGCTGCGACTCGCTCTGCCCCATGGCCAGGGAGGGCTGGGCCCATCCAAAATCCTGCCAGAAACAGGGAAAACGGGAAAAAGAGGGAAAAGGAGCAGTCAGGGACACGTGGTGGCACTGAGGGACACACAGTGACAAGTGGGTGACACTCAGGTGCCGCCTCCCAGCAGGGAAACCCCGGGTGTCCCCAGAAAAGTGGCCCAAGGGGACGTGGGTGTCCCCTCCCCTGGGGACAGGAACCGTGCCCTTGTGACACCGTGCCAAGGCCACCAGGCGCTGTCACCCGTCCCTGTTGTCACTCCATCAGTGCCACCACCGGGCCCAGCCCTGCTGTGTCCCTGCTGCCACCCTGCCACCGTCCCCGGTGTCCCCCTGTCCTTCCCAAGGACACCCCGGGCAGGTGACGGCGGCACCGAGGCTGGCACGTGTCACCCCCCAACCCAGGTGACAGCTGCCCCCCTCATTGTCCCCAACAGCCCCCCCCCCCCCCCAAATTACCCCCCTGAGGTTTTATTGCCCCCTCCCAAACTTTGCTGCCCCCTCCCCAATTGCCCCCTCATGGTGTAATGCCCCCCTTTATCTTTATTGCCCCCGCTTATCTTTACTGCCCCCCCCATTTTATTGCCCCACTTTCTTTATTGCTCCCCCGTCTTTATGGCCCCCCCTTATCTTTATTGTTCCCCATCTTTATTGCGGCCCCCCCTTATCTTTTTTGCCCCCCCCAGGCGGTTCTTGCCCCCCACAACCGTTATTGCCCCTCCCGGGGCCGTTATTACCCCCCCACCAGTTAATTTCCTCCCCTCACATCTTAATTACCCCCTCACAAATCACCTCCCAGGCCCTTATTGCACTCCCCGGGCCGTTATTACCCTCTCATTAATTATTTACCTCTTCGCATCTTAACTGGCCGCCCATGAATTGCCTCTCCCAAGCCGTTATTGCCCCTCCCGGGCCGTTATTGCCCCCTCCTGTGCCGTTATTGCCCCTCCCGGGCCGTTATTGCCCCCCAGGCCCCGTTGCCTCCCCCCCCCGCCTCTCGCTCCCCTCAGCGCCCCCCCCCAACTGCCCTCAGACCCGCCCCCCCCCCCAAAACCTTCGGTCCCCCCGGACTCTCAGAGCCGGTAAAGCCCCCCCGGGCCCCCCCCAGAGCCGATGAAGCTCCCCGGGACCCCCCGGGACCCCCCGGCCCCCCTCACCGGCCGCCGGTCTCGCCCCGCTCCGGCCCTGGCGGCGGCCGCGGCCCCCGCGAGGTCATGGCCCCTTTAAAGCCTCCCCGCCTCCTCTATGACGTCACTCATCTGCGCCAAAGCCGTAGCGGCTGCGCAGCCATGTTGAGAAGGTCAAACCGCGGTGCTACAACGCGGCTGGGCGCCATCTCGGGTGTGGAATGTGGGCGTGACTCATTTAGCGCGACAGGGCGGGCGCGTGGGGCCGTGAGGGGTCGCCCCGGCGCCATCTTGGGGGTGGCGTGGGAGGGGACACCCCAAAATTTGGGAGGGGGACACTGAGGGGACACTCCCAAGGGTGGGACACCCCAGAATTTGGGAGGGGGCGACACCCTCGGGTCTGCCCCCGTGGGAATCCCGGGGGGGGATGGAGAGGGACAGCCCTGTCTCGCTGCGGCTACCCCGGGGTGGCACCTGCTGCCACCTTGTCCCCTCGGGGTGGCAGCCGTTGTCACTTTTGGCCACCCCGAGGGTGGTGGCAGCCGTTGTCACCTCTGGCCACCCCGGGCTAGCAGACGCTGTCAGGTTTGCCGCGCCACGGCCACCCCTGGATGTGACCCAGGGCCACCCCGGCGGTGACAGCCCCGCAGTGTCCCCAAAGCCGGGAATTCCCTGTCCCCAAAGGCGCCGGGTCACGGCGGGGACACCGCGACGGCGCCCGTCCCCACAGGGATGGGGGGCAGGAAACCCCCCCCGCGCTTCCTCTTCCCCCTGCAGGGAGAAAATGGGGACAAATCGGGGTTTTTTGGGGGGACGGGAGGCGACAAAGTGACAAAGTGCTGGGCTGGGGACAGGGGAGGGATCTCCAGGTGTCCCCCCTTGTCCCCAGACCCGCCTGAGACGCTCAATTTTCCCAAATTCCCACCGGGAATATTTCCCCCCCCACCCCACACCAAAATTTGGGATTTGGGGAAAGACGCGGAAACAGCTGGAAAAAAAAAAATCGTTTAATACAACGGGGGGAGGATTTTAGGGCAAATCCCGGGGATTTCGGGGGGGATCCCGGCGGATCCGGCCGCACTGGGATAAGCCCCCGGCCCCGCGCACCAGCGCGGGGGAAAATCCCGGATTTCGGGGGTCCACGGAGCCCCCCCGGGGCTATCCCGGTGTATTTCAGGGGTCCCCGGGGTTTATCCCGGGTTTATCCCGGTCTAATTCGGGGGTCCCCGGAGCCCCCCCCGCGGTTTTCCCGGTCTATTTGAGGGGTCCCCGGGGTTTATCCCGGGTTTATCCCGGTCTATTTTGGGGCTCCCCGAGCCCCCCCCCCCGGGGTTATCCCGGTCTGTCCCGGTGGGAACGGCGGCGGGAGCCGCCCACGGGCCGGGAGGGGCCCCGGGACTTGCCCGACAGGTCCGGCGGCGGCCCCGGGGCTCGGGCAGGGCGTGGGAAGGTCCCCACGCGTGTCCGGGCACACGGAGCGCCCGCGGGGACAACGACGGGGGACAGCAGGGACGGCCCCGGAGGGGGCCAGGTGTGCATCTGTACCTGGGGAAGGGCGGGGGAACCGCGAGGAACCGCGAGGAACCGCGAGGAACCGCGCCGCTCGTACCGTGGGGCAGCCCTGGGGCTGTCAGGTGCCCGTGGGGTGGCCTCGGGGTGTCCACAAGGCCGTGGGGTGTCCATGGAGTACCCACAGGGTGGCCTTGGGGCCATAGGGTGGCCTTGGAGTGGCCTCTGGGTGGCCGTGGGGGCCATGGGGTGGCAATGGGGCAGCTTTGGGGTGTCCACGAGGCCATGAGGTGGCCATGGAGTATCCACAGGGTGGTCTTGAGACCATGGGGGGGTCCACAGGATGTCCATGGGACGTCCATGAAGCCATGGGGTGTCCACAGGGTGTCCGTGGGGTGTCCACAGGATGTCCGTGGGACGTCCATGAAGCCATGGGGTGTCCACGGGGTGTCTGAGGGGTGTTGATGAAGCCGTGGGGTGTCCACAGGGTGTCTGTGGGGTGTCCACAGGGTGTCCATGGGGTGTCCACAGGGTGTCCATGGGACGTCCATGAAGCCATGGGGCATTCATGTGATGCCCATGAGGCCATGGGGTGTCCATGGGGTGTCCACGCCGCATCCCCCCTACCCACAAACCCCCCCAGTCCCCCCAGCGTCACTCCCAGCCCTCTCCCACCCTCACACGGACGTGGTGCACTCGCGGGTCAGCGGCGCCGTGGGCAGCTCCGTGGCCGGGCTGGCCGGGCCCCTGTCCAGCGAGCTGGACGTGCGCAGCGGGACCCCCGCCCGGCCGGGGGGCTGCCCGCGGCCCCGGGCACGGCCGCAGCAGCAGAGCACGCGCAGGAACTCGCCGCGCATGTCCTTGCTGCGCAGCATGTAGATCACCGGGTTGGCCGCCGAGTTGAGCGTGGCGAAGGCGAAGAAATAATTGGCGCTGTAGAGCACGCGGCAGGCGCGCACGGGGCACGAGGCATCCATCAGGAGGATGATGAAGGCGGGCAGCCAGCAGACGATGAAGGCGCCCAGCACGATGGTGACGGTCTTGAGCAGCGCCAGCGTCTGCGCCGAGGCGATCTCGGCGTGGCTGGAGCGCACGATGCAGTAGATGCGCGTGTAGAGCCCCACGATGGCCATGAGGATGAGCGTGAAGATGGTGGTGACGAAGAGCACGTAGCGCTTGGAGTAGAGCGGCAGCACGGTGGAGCAGTCGCCCAGGTCGCTGATGCAGTTCCAGCCCATGATGGGCAGGCTGCCCACGGCGCCGGCGATCACCCAGCAGGCGCCGATCAGCAGCACCATGCGGCAGCTCTTGTCGCTGCTGTACACCTTCACCTTGGTGATGGCCACGTGCCGCTCGATGGCGATGGCCAGCAGGCTGAACACCGAGGCCGCCAGCGTGGCGAAGGCCGTGCCCTCGCGCACGAACCACTGCACGGGCGTCAGGCTGAAGGTGGTGCTGCCCGACAGCAGCGTGTTGGCCATGAAGGCCGCGCCGGCCAGCAGGTCCGAGGCCGCCAGGTTGCCGATGAAGATGTACATGGCCAGGTGCAGGCGCTTGTTGCGGCAGATGGACACCAGCACCAGCAGGTTCTCCAGCACGATGAAGCAGCACAGCACGACGATGAGCACGGAGCCCACCCAGCGCGAGGGCGCCGCGGCCTCGCCGCCGTCGCCCTTGGTGAAGTTGTAGTGCTCGCGGATCTTGTCGCGGTTCCAGTATTCCTTGTAGATGCTCCCCATGGCGGTGGCAGGGGGCGGAGAGGAGGACGAGGCTCAGCGCCGCCGGGACATGGCTCCTGGGGACAGAAATGTCACCTCATTGTCACCTCTGTGTCACCAAGGACACCCCAGGCTGACCCAAGGCCAGGGACATGGCTCCTGGGGACAGAAATGTCACTTCATTGTCATCTCATTGTCACCAAGGACACCCCATGCTGACCCAAGGCTGGGGACATGGCTCCTGGGGACAGAAATGTCACCCCATTGTCACCTCTGTGTCACCAAGGACACCCCAGGCTGACCCAAGGCTGGGGACATGGCTCCTGGGGACAGAAATGTCACCTCATTGTCACCTCTGTGTCACCAAGGACACCCCAGGCTGACCCAAGGCTGGGGACATGGCTCCTGGGGACGGAAATGTCACCTCATTGTCACCAAGGACACCCCAGGCTGACCCAAGGCTGGGGACATGGCTCCTGGGGACAGAAATGTCACCCCACTGTCGCCTCTCTGCCACCAAGGAGACCCTGAGGTGACCCGAGGCTCAGCGTCACCAGGACGTGGCTCCTGGGGATGGAAATGTCACCCCATTGTCACCTCTGTGCCACCAAGGACACCCCAGGCTGACCCAAGGCCAGGGACATGGCTCCTGGGGATGGAAATGTCACCCCATTGTCACCTCTGTGCCACCAAGGAGACCCTGAGGTGACCTGAGTCTAGGGACGTGGCTCCTGGGAGCAGCAATGTCACCTTGTTGTCACCAAGGAGACCCTGAGGTGACGCCGGGTGGCAGAAGGTGACACCGAGTGCCAGAAGGTGACACCGGGTGGTGGCAGGAGGTGACACGGGGTGGTGGCAGGAGGTGACACCGGGTGGTGGCAGGAGGTGACACCGGGGTGGCCGAAGGTGACACCGGGGGGTGGCAGGAGGTGACACCAGGTGGCAGGAGGTGACACCGGGTGGTGGCAGGAGGTGACACCGGGGTGGCAGGAGGTGACACAGGGTGGTGGCAGGAGGTGACACCGGGTGGTGGCAGGAGGTGACACCAGGGTGGTGGCAGGAGGTGACACCAGGTGGTGGCAGGAGGTGACACCAGGGTGGTGGTGGCAGGAGGTGACACTGGGTGGTGGCCGGAGGTGACACCGGGTGGCAGCAGGAGGTGACACTGGGGTGGTGGTGGCAGGAGGTTGCAGACATCCCGAGGGGGGGGGGAATGGGGCGGAGCGCCCGGGGGGCTGGACAAGCGCGGGGTGGGGACACCGGGGATGTCACCGCCGGTCCCCGTGTCCCCCCCGCCCGGATTTCGGGACGGGACCCCCGGTAAGGGCTCCCCCCCCGTTCCTCCCGGTGCGGGACCCCCGAGGGTCCGGACAGGACCGAGCGCCGAGGCGGGGCAAGGAGCCCCGGGGCCCTCCCAGGTCCCGGGGGCGTCCCGGAGCCGTCCCGGTACCGGCGTCGGTCCCGTCCCGGTGCCCTCCCGTGCTGGTGCCGTCCTGGAGCCCTCCCGGTCCCGGAGCTGCCCCGGAGCCTCCCCGGTGCTGTCCCGGAGCCGTCCCGGTCCCGTCCCGGAGCCGTCCCGGTCCCAGAACTCCCCCGGAGCCGTCCCGGAGCCGTCCCGGTCCCAGAACTCCCCCGGAGCCGTCCCGGAGCCGTCCCGGTCCCGGAGCTGCCCCGCTCCCGTCGCGGAGCCGTCGCGGAGCCCCCGGTGCCGTCCCGCCACCGCCCGGTGCCTCGCGCAGCCGCGCCCGGTGCCGGGACACCGCCCCAGGCTCCCGCCGCCCCCGGGACGCCCCAGGGCCCCTCCGGCCACCCCCGACCCCCGTACCGGTGCCGGTAGGAGCCGCCGGTGCCGGTCGGAACCGGCACGGAGCATCCGCCGCTTCCCCTTCCCCTCGGCCGCCCGCCCCCGGCTCGGAACCACCCGGGCGGAGCCAGCGCGGGGAACGGGCGGGGCCGGGGGCGGCGGGACCCCCGGGAATGGCAAACCGGGATCCTAAACCGGGAATGGCCCCGGGAACGGGGCCCCGGGAACGGCACCGGGATCCCAAACCGGGAACGGCTCCAGAAACGGCCCCGGGATCCCAAACCGGGATCCCAAACTGGGAACGGCCCCAGGAACGGCCCCGGGATCCCAAACCGGGATCCCAAACCGGGAACGGCTCCAGGAACGGCCCCGGGACCCCAAACCGGGATCCTAAACTGGGAATGGCCCCGGGAACGGCCCCGGGAACGGCTCCAGGAACGGCACCAGGATCCCAAACCGGGAACGGCCCCGGGATCCCAAACCGGGATCCCAAACCGGGAACGGCCCCAGGAACGGCCCCGGGACCCCAAGCCAGGAATTACCCCAGGATCCCGAGCCGGGAATTGCTCCAGGAATTATCCCGGGAATTGCCCCGGGAATTACGCCGGGAATTGCCCCGGGATCCTGAACTGGGATCCAGCACCGGGAATTGCCCCGGGAATTGCCCCAGGACCGGGACTGGGATCCCGAACCGGGAACTGCCCCGGGATCCAGCGCCGGGACCGGGGTCCTGTCCTGGGGAATCGCCCGGGATCCGGAGCCGGGGGTCCCGCCCCGGGATCCATCCCCGGATCCATCCCCGGATCCATCCCCGGGATCCATCCCCGGATCCATCCCCGGATCCATCCCGGGACCGGCCCCGGGACCCCCGCCCCGGGAGGGGGAGGCGGCGGCGGGGGGGGGCCCCGGGGGCGCCTCCATCCCGAAATATCCCGGAGCAAATTGGATCAGGGCGGACAAAGCCCAGCTTAGAGCCGGGTTTAGCCGCGGGGGCGGCGCCCACCGGGGCCGGGAGGGGCCCCTGAGCCCCCCCCGAGCCCGAACACGGGGACACGGCGCCCCCCGGCCGGGCGCTGCCACCGTCGGGGTTTTGGGGACCCTCAGGGTTTTGGGGACCCCCCCCCAAGGGCAGGATCCCCCCCGCCAGCTGCGGGCCAGATTTTGGCGTGGCCGAAACAGCTGGGCCGGGACAATGTGGGGGAGGCGGCACGGCTGGGGGGGACCCTCACCCGCGGGGGGCGGCGCTTGAGGCCCCCCCGCCCCCTGGGGACCCCCCCAATGTGTCCCCCCCCCCCCCTTGGGGACGCCCCCGAGCCCCCCCCAGACCCCCAGACCCCTCCCCACGCTTGGGGCCGTCCCGGGGGTCCCGTTCTGTGCCCCCCCCCCCAATTCGGGGAGTCCCGGGGGGGTCCCGGGGGGTCCCGGGGGGGTCCTGGGGGGGTCCCGGGGGGGAGGAGACCCCCGGGGGGGGGCACGGGGGTCTCGGGGGGGTTTTTGGGGCTCTTACCGGTCCCGGGGCCGGTCCCGGCAGCGCTGAGCGCCCGTCCCGGGTCCAGCATGAGCGGGGGGGGGCGGACGGGGAGGGCGGGGCTGGGGCGGGGCCACACACCCGAGGGGCGGGGCCAGCGTGTGACCTCCCACTCCCCCCCCCCCCAGGGCTGGGACCCATCAAAATGGGGAGGGGGACCACAAAAAACGAGAAAAACGGCAAAAACCCACAAAAACCAGCAAAAAAACCCAGCAAAAAAACAGCAGCCCCCCCCCCCCGTGTGTGTCCCCCACTTTGGGTGGGTGACACCCCCAAAATGCGGCGGGGGGGGGGGGGAACAAACCCCTCCCCCTTCTTCTTCCTCCCTCCCTCCCTCCCCCCCAGGAGGATTTTGGGAGTTTGTTCCCAATTTTGGGGATTTTTTGGGGGGCTGGGAAAACTTCCCGGACTTTCCAGGGCTCATCCCGAGGGGAATTCGGCGGTGGGGGGCAGAATTTTTTTTTTTGGGGGGGGGGGTTGATAAGCCCCCCCCCCCCCCAAAAAAAAAGAAAACAAAAAAAAAAATCCCAAATTTTGAGCGCTGGGAGGGGCCAGGGGCCGGAGAAGGGATTTAATGAATTTGGATTTAATTGGAACCAGGCGCGGGGTCGGGCTGGGGTGGGCGGGATGAGCTCCCCCCCCCCAATCCATGCGGAATTCCCGCCCCCGGACCCCCGGGATCGGGCGGGGCTGTGGAAAAACGGATTGGGAAAAAAAAAAAAGGGGAAAGTGTCCCAACAATCCCGGAAAAATGGATGGGAAAAAAAGGGGGAAAAAAAGGGGGAAAAAAGGGAATTGTCCCGACAATCCCAGCCCCGCGAATTCCGGGCGGGAATTTGGGGGAGATCCCCGAGGGGGAAATGGGAACTGGGAAATGGGAATGGGAAATGGGAATGGGAAATGGGAATGGGAAATGGGAATGGGACTGGGTGGTGGGGCTGGGATGGGGAACTGGGGAGGGACAGGGACACTGGGGAGGGACAGGGACACTGGAAATGGCACTGGGGAGGGACAGGGACATTGGGGAGGGACAGGGACACTGGGGAGGGACAGGGACATTGGGGAGGGACACTGGCAATGGACAGTGATGCTGGGAAGGGACAGGGACACTGGGGAGGGACAAGGGCCACTGACAGTGATGCTGGCACTGGGAATGGACACTGGCGCGGGGAGGGGACAGGGACATTGAGGAGGGACAGGGACACTGGGAAGTGGCACGGGCAGGGACAGGGACACGGGGCAGGGACACTGGCAATGGACAGTGATGCTGGGAAGGGACAGTGATGCTGGGAAGGGACAGGGACACGGGGCAGGGACACTGGCAATGGACAGTGATGCTGGGAAGGGACAGGGACACGGGGCAGGGACACCGGCACTGGGAAGTGGCCCGGGGCAGGGACGGTTGGATGCGCGGGCGCTGTTGGGGCTCTCTGGTGGTGACACCGGGGGGGCGGGGTTTGGCGTTGGGGACACGAACGGGGGAAGCCCCGTCCCGTCCCCGCCCGCCCCCCCCTTCCTCCTCTTTTCCCGCCGTTCCGCCCCCGCCGGAAGTGGCGCCGCGCGCGCGCTGTGACGTCACCGCGCCCGTCACCGCCCCTCGCCTTCCCGCCATGATCCGCGCGGGGGCGGCCGCCCTGAGGGCCTGGAGCCGGGGCCGGGGCTGGGCCGCGGTGAGAGCGGGGCCGGGAGCGGGGCCGGGCCGGGGGGAGAACGGGCGGGGAGCGGGGCCGGGAGCGGCCCCGGTACCGGGATGGGAACGGGGGGAACCGAGCGGGGGCGGGGCCAGAGCATAGAGGGCGGTGAGTGGGCGGGGCCAGAGCATAGAGGGCGGTGAGTGGGCGGGGCCAGAGTATTGAGGGCGGTGAGTGGGCGGGGTCAGTGCGGTGGGTGCTGTGAGTGGGCGGGGCCATCGCTGAGGGGCGGGGTTGGGGCGGTACCAAGTGGAGCTCGGCCCGGGGGGGTTCGGGGGGTCCCGGCCGGTCCCAGGAGCGGGGCTGGGGGGTGGGCGGGGGTCGTGTCCCCCCTCCCCTCAGCCCGCGGTTGGTCCCGCCCCCCTGGGGACACCCTGGGCATTGTCCCCAATGTCGCCGTCCCGCAGCTCTCGACGGCGCCGCCGGCCCCGCCCGCGACCCCCGAGACCCGCAGGGGTGAGTGCGGGGCTGGGGACACCCTGGGGACATCCTGGGGACAGTGCCAGGGGTTGGGGACATCCTGGGGACATTGGGGAGGTGCTGGGGTCACCCTGGGGACAGCGGAGAGGGGTGGCCCTGGGGATGGGGACAACCACGACCCTCATGGGGACATCGTCGACAGGGCCACCACGGGGCTGGGGACACCTGAATCACCCTGGGGATATCGGAGCTGGCTGCCCGTGCTTTGGGGGATGCCAGGGCCACCCTGCGAGTGTCCCCAGAGGAGCCCCCGGTGCTGAGGAGCTGCAGCGTCCCCGTGCTGTCCCAGTGTCCCCACGTGTCCCCCTGTCCCCAGGCCTGGCCCCAGAGGAGCCCCCGGTGGCGTCCCCGGTGCTGAGGAGCTGCAGTGTCCCCGTGCCGTCCCCGCTGTCCCCCGTGCAGGCCTGGGTGGGGTCCCTGCGCCACCCCCAGGACGCGCTGCGGGGCCTGGCCGACCTGCACCCCGACGTCTTCGCTGTCACCCCCAGGTGGGGACACCCGGGGGGGGCTCTGGGGACACACTGGGGACACTCCCGGGGGCGGCTCTGGGCCAGTGTCCCCCTCCTGTGTCCCCTCCTGTGTCCCCAGGCTGGACATCCTGCACACGGTGGCCACGTGGCAGAGGAACTTCAGGAGGATTGTGAGCGTGGGGAGGGGGATTTGGGGGGAAAAAGGGGGATTTGGGGGCAGAAAATGGGGATTTATGGGGAAAAAAAGGTGATTTGGGAGCAGAAAAGGGGGATTTGGGGGCAAAAAGCGGGGATTCGGGGTGGCAGGAGAGCATTTAAGGGTGTAGGGGAGGGATTTGGGGGTGCAAAAAGGGGGTTTGAGGGGGCAGAGGAGCTTAAGGGGAGGGTCCCAACAGAGCTTCGGGGGGTCCCAGGAAGGGTCTGGGGGCTCTAAGGACCTTTGGGGGCTCTCAAAACCTCCCTGGGTGCCCTGAGGAGCTCTGGGGGGGCTCCCCAAACCCACTGCAGGTGGGGCTGGGGGGGGGGGGTTCATGTGTGGGGCTCGGGGGTGACCGTGTCCGTGTGTCTGTCCGTGTGTCTGTCCCCAGAGCCACGCCCGGGTGCGCACCCGAGCCGAGGTGCGGGGCAGGGGGCTCAGGGTGACCATGTCCATCTGTCTGTCCGTGTGTCTGTCCCCAGAGCCACGCCCGGGTGCGCACCCGAGCCGAGGTGCGGGGCGGCGGCCGCAAGCCCTGGCGGCAGAAAGGCTCCGGGCGCGCCCGGCACGGCTCCATCCGGTCCCCGCTGTGGAGGGGAGGTGAGAGACACCAAAAACCAGGGGACAGGGACAGGAGGGTCGGGGGAAACGGCCTGGGAGCGGGGACAGGGGGGTGGGAATGGGGACACGGGGCTGGGGACAGGGACACGGGGCTGGGGACACTCTGGGGACATCATGGGGATGTCTGGGACTGCCCTGAGGGACCACCCTGTGCACCCTGGGGACATCAGGAACCACCCTGGGGACACCCAGGACCATCCTGGGGACACCAGGCCTGGCTGCCCCCATTGGTCTGGGGTCTCTGGGGTCCCTGGGGACACCCAGGACCATCCTGGGGACACCAGGCCTGGCTGCCCCCATTGCTCTGGGGTCTCTGGGGACACCCTGGGGACATCAGGAACCACCCTGGGGACACCCTGGGGACACCCAGGACCACCCTGGGGACACCAGGCCTGGCTGCCCCCATTGCTCTGGGGTCTCTGGGGCCACCCTGGACCATCCTGGGGACACCAGGCCTGGCTGCCCCCATTGCTCTGGGGTCTCTGGGGACACCCAGGACCGCCCTGGGGACACCAGGCCTGGCTGCCCCCTCGGCCTGGCCCACGGGGGTGTCCCCTGCCCGGGGCTGTCACCGAGTCCCCTCCTGGCAGGTGGCATCGCCCACGGCCCGCGGGGCCCCACCAGCTACTTCTACATGGTGCCCATGAGGGTGCGGGTGCTGGCGCTGAAGGTGGCCCTGAGCGTGAAGCTGATGCAGGTACGGGGGGGGCCCGGGCGGGCCGGGGGACGCCCGGGGCTGGGGACAGGGTGACAACGGCCCCGGTGTCCCCCAGGACGAGCTGCACCTGGTGGAGAGCCTGGAGCTGCCCAGCAGTGACCCCCAGGAGCTGCTGGAGCTGGCACGGGCGCGGCGCTGGGGACACTCGGTGCTGGTGGTGGACACGTGAGAGAGGGGACATGGCTGGGGACATTGGGGACAGGGATGGGGACAGGGCTGGGGACATGGGGACAGGGCTGGGACATGGGGACAGGCATGGGGACACTGGGGACACTTTGGGGACACGGCTGGGGACGTGGGGACAGGGCTGGGGACAGGGCTGGGGACAGGGCTGGGGACACGGGGGACACTGGGGACAGGGCTGGGGACAGGGCTGGGGACATTGGGGACACTGGGGACATGGGGACAGGGCTGGGGACCGGGCTGGGGACTGGGGACAGGGCTGGGGACATGGGGGACAGGGCTGGGGACAGGGCTGGGGACACTGGGGACAGGGCTGGGGACATTGGGACAGGGCTGGGGACATGGGGACAGCGCTGGGGACATGGGGACAGGGCTGGGGACATGGGGACAGGGCTGGGGACAGGGCTGGGGACATTGGGGACAGGGCTGGGGACATGGGGACAGCGCTGGGGACACTGGGGACACTTTGGGGACACTGGGGACAAAGGGAATGGGATGTTCATGAAGCTGGGGACACCCTGGGGACATCACGGACAGATCACCACGAGCCTGGGGACACCAGGCCTGGGTGTCCCTGCTGTGGGGACACTTTGGGGACACCCCAGGGACACTCTGGGGACACCCCGGGGACACTTTGGGGACTCCCCATCCCTTTCCCCCCCAGCAATGAATTCCCAGAGAACATCAGCGCCGCGGCCGAGGGGCTCAAATCCATCACCCTCATCCCTGCCCTGGGTGAGCCCCAGTGCCCTCGCTCTGACCCCCCCAAAACCCACCCAGAGACGCTCTGGGGACCCCGCTGGCGTCCCCAATGTGTCCCCAACGTGTCCCCAACGCGTCCCCACCCGTCCCCACGCAGGGCTCAACGTGCACAGCCTGCTCAAGCACCGGACGCTGGTGCTGACCCTGGACGCCGTCACCTTCCTGGAGCAGCGGCTGCTGTGGCACGACTCGCGCTACGCACCCCTGGTGCCCCTCTCGCTGCCCCACCGGGACCCCCCCCCGGCTGCCTGAGCCCCCCTTGGGCGGGATTGGCCCCTCCTGGGTGGGATTGGCCCCTTCTGGGTGGGATTGGCCCCTCCTGGGTGGGATTGGCCCCTCTGGGTGGGATTGGCCCTCCCCGGGTGGGATTGGCCCCTTCTGGGTGGGATTTGTCCCCCCCATGGGGCAGGACCCGGCCCCGATCCCGTCGGGAAAGGATTTGGGGACACAGGGGCACAACGAGGTTTTGTCCCCTCTCCATGTCCTGGAGCCCCCCTGGATGGAATCTGCCCCCCCCGGGTGGGATTTGCCCCTCCTGGGTGGGATTTGCCCCCTCAGGTGTGGAATTTGCCCCTCCTGGGTGGGATTTGCCCCCTCAGGTGTGGGATTTGCCCCCCTCAGGTGTGAGATTTGCCCCTCCTGGGTGTGATTTGCCCCTCCTGGGTGGGATTTGCCCCCCCTGGATGGGATTTGCCCCCCTCAGGTGTGTGATTTGCCCCCCCTGGGTGGGATTTGCCCCTCCTGGGTGGGATTTGCCCTCTCTGGGTGGGATTTGCCCCCCCCCGGGTGGAATTTGCCCCCCCCGGGTGGGATTTGCCCTCCTCAGGTGTGGGATTTGCCCCCCCAGACCGGATCCAGCCCCCCCAGCCGGGAATTCGGGGCTGCTGTGGCCGTTAAAGGGATTTTTTTTCCATTGTTGTTGTTTTTATTTTGGGCGGAATCAGGGGGCTCCCGCCTCCTTTTTGGGGCTCCCCCCGTACCCCAATCCCTCCGGGGTCCCCCCCCAAGCTCCAGCTCCTCCATCCCAGCCCCCTCCCCAATATCCCGACCCCTTTTGGAGCCCCCCCCCCAGAATCCCAAACCCTTTTCCAGCCCTTCCTCCTCCTCCTCCTCCTCACCGCAGGTTTTCCCACGGGTTTTGTCCTTTTGGGTGGAATTTGGGGGATTTCAAGGTCGTGGTGGCAGAGGGATTTTTATTTGTGTGTCCCCAAGTGTCCCCAAGTGTCCCCCTCTCCTCCCACACCTCGGGAAGGTGGGAGCCGGAAAAGGAGGAAATTCGGGAAGAACAAATTCTGACCTCACCCAATTCCTGGGAAATTCGGAGCGGGGGAAAACGTGGGAATGCCGAGAGGCCCCGCTGGGAGGGGGGGGTCAAGGTTCTGGGGGAATTTTGGGGGTCCCGAGGGGAATTTTAGGGATCCCCGTGGTCCTCTTGGGGTCCCGGGGGTGCTGGCGCCGGTTTTGGGGGAAAAAATCGGGAAATTGGGAATTTTGAGGGGGCCAGGGACCCAACTGGGGGGGAACTGGGGCGCAGCTGGGAGGAGCTGGGACCTTCCTGGGTGTCCGGGTACCCCCAGGAGCCGCTGGAATTCCGCACCTTCCTCCTCCTCCTCCTCCTCCTCCTCCTCCTCCTCCTCCTCCTCCTGCTGGGTTTTTTCCGGGGGTCTCCCGGCCGTGCCCATCCCCATCCCGGTGATTTTCGGGGGGTTTCCCCAGTTTTTTCCGGTTTTTTCCCGGTTTTTTTCCCCAATTCCGGGAATCACTCCCGGCTCTGGGGCAAATCCGGAGCTGCTTCCTGAGGCGACAGGAGGGGACAGGAGGGGACAGGAGGGGACAGGGGGGGACAGGGACACTGAGAGGCCGCAAATGGGGCTGGGGGGGACACGGGGACACCCCCGGAACCACCGGGGACAGCCCGGGGCACGCAGGGGGGATCAGGAAGAGGCCGGAGGGGACGGGGCCCCTGGCGGACGGTGACAATGGCACGGTGACAATGGCACGGTGACAATGGCACGAGGGACGCTGGCCCCGGGCCATGTCCTGCGGGGGAAGGTGGCAGGGGTGGCGCGTCCTGTTGATTCGGAGCTGGCAGCGCCTTTGTGTCCCCTCTGTCCCCAGCCCTGCTGCCCCTGACCCCAGCGTTCCTGTTGTCCCTGCTGTCCCTGCCCTGTCCTGTGTCTCCCCTGTCCCCCCATTCCCCCAGGCCCTTGGAATTCCATCCCCGTGTCCCTGTCCCCGTGTCCCTGTCCCCCCATCCCTGTCCCCCCATCCCTGTCCCCGTGTCTCTGTCCCCCGTGTCCCTGTCCCCGGTGTCCCCGTGCCTCCCGTGGCCTCCAAACCGCGGCCAGGCCCGCGGGAGGCTCCTGGCATTCCCGAAATTCCAGGGACAAGGACAGTGCAGGGAATGGCAGCGGGGATGTGACAGCCCCGGGCTGCACAAGGGAAACTGTGACAAATGTCACCGGCCTGGTGGCCCGGAGGTGACAGGAGGGAGGGTGGCAGGGCTGGGTGCCACCACTGGGGACACCGTGGGGACATCAGGGATGGGTGCCCTGGGGCTGGGGACACCCTGGGGACACCCTGGGGACATCAGGGATGGGCATCCTGGGGCTGGAGCCACCCTGGGGACATCAGGGATGGGTGTCCTGGGGCTGGAACCACCCTGGGGACATCAGGGATGGGTGTCCTGGGGCTGGGGACACCCTGGGGACACTCTGGGGACATCAGAGATGTTTCCCACGGTGCCAGGGGTGACAAAAAGTCCCCTGATGTCAAAAAGCGACAGAATAGAGGAAGTCGCAGCCCTGGTGACAACAGCACCCAATCAATGGTGGCCTCTGGAGCCACCGCCGGGGGTGACAGGCGGGTGACAGGCGGGTGACAGCCCCGTCACGAGCCGGGGGTGGCACTTCAGGGCCTGGGGGCTCAGAGCTGAGGATCCCCCCCGGTTTGGGGACACAGGGTGACAAGGAGGGGACAAGGGGGGACGGGGCAGGAGGGAAAGAGGGGCAGGGAAATTGTCCCATCCCGGGAGAGGGGACAGGGAAATTGTCCCATCCTAGGACAGGGAAATTGTCCCATCCTGGGAGAGGGGACAGGGAAATTGTCCCATCCCGGCACAGGGGGACAAGAATTGCCCCGGGGTGGGGCAGGAGAGGCCGGAGCCCTCCCCGGGCAGCCCCGCGGGCCCCGGCGCGAGTCCCCGCAGCCCCGGAAATCCCCGGGGGCGGGACGGGCACGGGCCGGGGATAAAAGCGGCGGCGGGCGGACAGACAGACGGACAGAGAGGGGAACGCACGCAGGGACGCGCCCGGAGCCGACCCGGAGACCCCGACACGGACGGAGCCGGAACAGCCCCAAAGGACCCGTCCCGGAGAGCCCGAACCGAACCTGCCCGGAGAGCCCGAACCGAACCTGCCCGGAGAGCCCGAACCGAACCTGCCCGGGGAACCTGAACCGAACCTGCCCGGGGAGCCCGAACCGAAACTGCCCGGAGAGCCCGAACCGAACCTGCCCGGGGAGCCCGAACCGAAACTGCCCGGGGAGCCCGAACCGACCCATCCGGAGAGCCCGAACCGAACCTGCCCGGAGAGCCCGAACCGACCCATCCGGAGAACCTGAACCGAACCTTCTGGTGCTCCCGGGCAACCCGAACCGGCCCATCCGGAGAACCCGAACCGAAACTGCCCGGGGAACCCGAACCGACCCATCCGGAGAACCCGAACCGAACCCTCCCGAGGTCCGGACCGGCCCCAGATCCAGCCCAGAGACCCTGAACGCGCCGACGCCCGCCGGGCCCCCCCCGGTGTTCCCGGCGCGCCCCCCGGCCCCGGGAGCGGCCGCCCCCGCCGCGATGGCGGCCCCCGCTCTGCTGGCGCTGGCCCTGGGCGCCCTGGGCGCCGCGGCAGGTGAGGGCACCGGGCGGCACCGGGCACCGGGCACCGGGCACCGGGCCGGCCCCGCCGCGGGATGGAGCGGGGGGTTCTGTTGAATTCTTGCGAAATCCGTAAAAGCCGTCGGGATTTTTCTGCCCCCGTCCCTCCGTCCCTCCCTTGCTGAGCCCATTCCGGGAAAGGGAGGGACGGTCCTTGCTCAGGGGGGCCGGAAAATCGCGGCCCCGCCGGGGAATCCCCCCGGCCTCGGGCGGGGACTCGGCCCGGGGGGCTCCCGAGGGCCCGCGGGGGCTTCCGCAGCAATTCTGGGGCTTCCTCAGCAATTCTGGGGGCTTCCTCAGCACTTTTGGGGGCTTCCTCAGCACTTCTGGGGGTTCCTCTGCACTTTTGGGGGCTTCTTCCACACTTCTGGGGGCTTCTTCCACACTTTTGGGGGCTTCCTCAGCACTTCTGGGGGCTTCTTCCCCACTTCTGGGGGCTTCTTCCGCACTTCTGGGGTCTTCCTCCACATTTTTGGAGCTTCCTCCACACTTCTGGGGGCTTCTCCGCACTTTTGGGGGCTTCCTCCACATTTTTGGGGGTTTCCTCTGCACTTCTGGGGGCTTCTTCCACACTTTTGGGGGCTTCCTCCGCACTTTTGGGGGCTTCTTCCGCATTTTTAGGGGCTTCTTCCACACTTTTGGGGGCTTCTTCCGCATTTTTGGGGGCTTCTTCCACACTTTTGGGGGCTTCTTCCGCATTTTTGGGGTTTCCTCTGCACTTTTGGGGGCTTCCTCCGCACTTTTGGGGGCTTCCTCCGCATTTTTAGGGGCTTCTTCTGCACTTCTGGGGGCTTCTTCCACACTTTTGGAGGCTTCCTCCGCACTTTTGGGGGCTTCCTCCGCACTTTTGGGGGTTTCCTCTGCACTTCTGGGGGTTTCCTCTGCAGTTTTGGGGGTTTTTTTCTCCGCTTTCCCTGCACTTTGGAGCCCACTCAGTCACCCTGGGGGGTTTCCTCTGCTTCCTGTGGGAGCCTCACCCGAATTTTGGGGGCTTCCTCAGCACCTCGGTGACGTCGGCCGGGGGTGTTTTGCTGGGAAAAACACCGAAATTCAGCCTGGGAGATTCCCCCACCCCCAAACTGCTCCAGGAACTGAGAATCCCTGGCTGAGGAAGCTCCCGAGGTGCACAAAGGACCCCCAGGCCCCCCCAGGAACCCCCGAGATTTCTGGATTCCTTCTCCACGAGGAGCTCAGGGGTGCCTGGGTCTGATTTTTGGATTTTTTGGCCCCCGTGTGGGGCCAGGTGTGGAATTCTGGAGTCAGGGCTGGGGTTTTGTCCTGGTGGATGAAGGGTGGGAAATTGATGCATTGATAGGAAAACGAACCATTTGTTAAGGTAAACCTTTAGACAAAAGGGTTTAGTCAGAATTGTTTCCTGTGTGGGATAGAAGATTGGATTATTAGTATGGGATGGGATGGAATTTTCTAGCCATTTATTTAAAACTGATTTGATAGGGATTTTTTTGGGGATTTCACAGGGATTTAGTTCAGGCTCCTTTCACCACAACCCTCCCGAGCTACCCCACCCCATCCCAGGGCTGTTCTCCTGCTGTTTTCCCCGTTTTTCCCCGTTTTTCCCCATTTTTCCCCGTTTTTCCCCATTTTTCCCCGTTTTTCCCCGTTTTTCCCCATGTTTCCCCCCGTTTTTCCCCGTTTTTTCCCCGTTTTTCCCTGTTTTTCCCCGTTTTCCCCTGTTTTTCCCCGTTTTTCCCCGTTTTTCCCCGTTTCCCCCCGTTTCCCCCGTTTTTCCCCGGTTTTCCCCGTTTTTCCCTGTTTTTCCCCGTTTTTTCCCCGTTTTTCCCCGTTTTTCCCCATTTTTCCCCATTTTTCCCCGTTTTTCCCTGTTTTTCCCTGTTTTTCCCCATTTTTCCCCCGTTTTTCCCCCATTTTTCCCCGTTTTTCCCACCATGGCTCACCCCAGTGTCCCCTCCCCATGCCAGTGCCCCCCGAGGGTCCCCACATGTCCCTGTCAACCTCGGACCCGATGGTGAGGAAGCCCTTCAAGGTCACCTGCGGCATCAGGGGCGCCGTCCCCGCCACCAACGTCACCATCACCGCCAACGACCGCGCGTTGCCGGCGGCGCTGAGCCAGGACGGCCTCCAGGCCACCGCCGAGGTCACCGTAACCGAGGAGGGCGATGCCCGGCTGGGCTGCACCGTCCTCGTGGGCAGCAGGAAGCTCCAGACCGGCCGCACCGTCCAGGTCTTCTGTGAGTGCCCCCGGTGCCACCGCGGTGCCACCAAACCCCAGCCCTGCGAGAGGAATTCCCTGGTGGCTGTTGTCACCACACGGTGCTGTCACCCACAGATGTCCCCATGCCGCTGTTGGACGTCGCCAGCGCCACCGAGGCTGGCACGGAGCTGAGGGGAAGGTGCTCCATGCCGCCTGAAGCCGGCAGTGACGTCCAGGTGAGGGTGGTGGCACATGGCCCAGGGGACCTGGTGGATTTTACAAAGCCCCCGGTGAACTTCAGCCTGACCGCGACGGAGGAGGACGCGGAGGGGGAGCTGGTGGTGACCTGTGAGGCCAGGATGCCTCCCTACTCCTCGAGGAGCAAATCCCAGCGGATCCGTGTGCTGGGTGAGAGCCGCTGCGTGCCCGGCCCCTGGGCCTCCTTTTCCTGGTCCCCATCCTGGCTTTTCCTGATCCTTATCCTGGCTTTTTCCTGATCCTTATCCCAGCTTTTCCTGATCCTTATTCCGGCTTTTCCTGATCCTTATCCCTCCTTTTCCTGGTCCCCATCCCGGCTTTTCCTGGTCCCCATCCCGGCTTTTCCTTGTCCCCATCCCTCCTTTTCCTGGTCCCCATCCCGGCTTTTCCTGATCCTTATCCCGGCTTTTCCTGATCCTTATCCCTCCTTTTCCTGATCCTTATCCCACTTTTTCCTGGTCCCCATCCCTCCTTTTCCTTGTCCCCATCCCGGCTTTTCCTGGTCCCCATCCCGGCTTTTCCTGGTCCCCATCCCTCCTTTTCCTGATCCTTATCCCACTTTTTCCTGGTCCCCATCCCGGCTTTTCCTTGTCCCCATCCCGGCTTTTCCTTGTCCCCATCCCTCCTTTTCCTGGTCCTTATCCCTCCTTTTCCTTGTCCCCATCCCTCCTTTTCCTGATCCTTATCCCTCCTTTTCCTTGTCCCCATCCCGGCTTTTCCTGGTCCCCATCCCTCCTTTTCCTGGTCCTTATCCCGGCTTTTCCTGATCCTTATCCCTCCTTTTCCTGGTCCCCATCCCTCCTTTTCCTGATCCTTATCCCGGCTTTTCCTGGTCCCCATCCCTCCTTTTCCTTGTCCTTATCCCTCCTTTTCCTTATCCCCCCTTTTCCTTATCCCCATCCCTCCTTTTCCTGATCCTTATCCCTCCTTTTCCTTATCCCCCCTTTTCCTTATCCCCATCCCTCCTTTTCCTTGTCCCCATCCCTCCTTTTCCTGATCCTTATCCCACTTTTTCCTCGTCCCCATCCCTCCTTTTCCCGGTCCTTATCCCACTTTTTCCCGGTCCCCATCCCGGTTTTTCCTGATCCTTTTCCCTGCTTTTTCCCGCAGTCAAACCACGGCTGGACATCGAGCTGTGCCCCCCGCAGCAGAACTGGACAGAGGGGCAGGAGGGGACCCTGAACTGCAGCGCCAAGGGCACACCTGAGCCGCGGGTGAGCTGTTCCAAGGACGGGCATTCCCTCATCCCTGGCTCCATCCGCCCGGTTTACCGCGCCCACGCCGGCACCTACCTGTGCCAGGCCACCAATGAGCTGGGGACAGCCGAGCGCAACGTCACCGTCTGGGTGCAGGGTGCGTCGGGGCCGGGGCTCCGGGGGCTGCTGGGGCTGCTGGGGCTGCTGGGGCTGCTGGGGGTCTTTGGGGTTCTGGGGTCTTTGGGATATTTTGGGTTCTTGGGAGTCTTTGGGGTTTTGGGCTCCTGGGGGTCTTTGCGGGTTTTGGGCTCCTGGAGTCTTCGGGATATTTTGGGTTCTTGGGGGTCTTTGGGGGTTTTGGGTTCTTGGGGGTCTTTGGGGTTTTTGGGTTCTTGGGGGTCTTTAGGGGTTTTGGGCTTCTGGGATCTTTGGGATATTTTGGGCTCCTGGGGGTCTTTGGGATATTTTGGGCTCCTGGGGGTCTTTGGGATATTTTGGGCTCCTGGGGGTCTTTGGGATGTTTTGAGTTCTTGGGGATCTTTGGGGTTTTTGGGCTCCTGGGGGTCTTTGGGGTTCTGGAGGTCTTGGGGCTTCTGGGGGTCGTGGGGGTCTCAGCTCCTGGAGATCTTGGAGGCCTTTGGGGTTTTTGGGCTCCTGCTGGTGCTGGGGTTTTTTTGGGGATATTGGGGGTCCTGGGTGGCCTTTGGGGTTTTTGGGCTCCTGGTGGTCCCGGGGCACAGCAGCGCCCTCCCCACTGACCCCGGCCCCGTTTCCCCCCAGATGTCTCGGATGTCTCGGATGTCTCGGTGCCGCTGCTCCCGGTGCTCCTGGGGACGCTGCTGCCGGTGGCCGCCGTCCTGCTGATCCTGGCCGGGGGCTACTGGCTCTACCGCCAGGGCAAGATCGGCGAGTACCGGCTCTGGAAGCGGCAGCCGCCGCCGGACGCGCAGCCCCTGCGGCCCCAGGGCAGCTCCCAGGCGGCCGCGGCCGCTCCCAACGGATGCGCGGCCCCGTAGGCGGGGAGAGGCCGTGGAGGGGCGGGGAGCCCCTGCCCGTCCCTCCGCCGCGGCCACCGAGGGGACGGCGACAGCGGACACCGGCCAGGGCCAGAGCGGTGGATGCGGCTCCCGGGCTGGGATGGACGGAGATGGACTGGGATGGACTGGGATGGACCGGGATGGACTGGGATGGACCGGGATGGACTGGGATGGACTGGGATGGACCGGGATGGTGAGACCCAGCCGGGCCCCGGCGTGGATCTCCGGGTTTCGCTCCAGATTTTATCCCTCGAACGTTTTTTGGGGTGGATTTGGTGACTCTGGAGGTCGCGGAGCTGCCCGGGCGGAGCATCCGGGTTGCATCCCGCGCATTTCGGAGCTGGCGGGGGGACAGGAGCAGGGAGGGAGGGGGACAGAGAGGCGACAGTGGCGCGTCCCACCAATAAACGCTGCAGGTGACAACCACCGGGGCCAGCGCTCTGCGGTTCCGGGGCTTTTCCCGGAGCCCGGGCCGGGCAGGGGCACGGGGGGGGGGGGGACCGCCCCCATGTCCCGCCCGGCGGGGCCATCGCCGGTGTCCCGGTGTCCCCCGCCCCCGGCGCTCCCGTCGGTCGCTGCCGCTTCGCCCACGCGCGGCCCGGAGCCGCCCACGCGGGGAGGGCTCCGGGGGCGTTCGGGGAGGGGCCTTTGGGGGGGGGGGGCGTTCGTGAAGCGCCGAGCACCGGGCGGGGGTGGGGGGGACTGGGGGGGGGGGGGTCGGCGTGGGCGGGGGGAGGAGCAGCCCCGCGGGACCGGCGGCGCGCGCGGCAGCGGAGGAGCCGCCTTCGGCCTCGGCCGCCGCTTCCTCCTCGCCCCTCATCCTCCTCTTCCTCTTCTCCCTTCCCCATCCTCCTCCGCTTCATCCCCTCCCCATCCTCATCCTCCTCCCCTCCTCCGCTTCATCCCCGTCCTCCTCTTCCTCTTCCCCCCCCCCGGCCCTCCCCGTCGCCTGCGTCCTCCTCCGCTTCATCCCCATCCTCACCCTCATCCTCCTCCTCCGCTTCATCCCCTCCCCATCCTCATCCCCCCTCCCCATCTTCATCCCCCTCCCCATCCTCATCCTCCTCCTCCGCTTCATCCCTCCCCATCCTCATCCCCCTCCCCATCCTCATCCTCCTCCCCATCCTCATCCTCCTCCCCATCCTCATCCTCCTCGCCGTCTCCATCCCCCTCCTCATCCTCCCATTCTCCCCTCCCTCCTCCTCCGCTCCATCCCGTCCCCATCCTCCTCCTCCTCCTCCTCTTCCTCCCCACCCTCCTCCTCCTCTCCCGATGGGCCCCCCCGGCCCGGCCACGCGGCTCTTGCCCCCCCTCGTTCTGGCGCTCGCAGGTAAAGCGGGGGGGGGGGGGCTCGAGGGGTTTTTTGGGCCGGCGGGGGGACCCTCCAAAATGGGGAGGGGGCGTCTCTGGGGATCCCAAAAAACAGCGACCATTCATTGGAGGAGAGGAGAGGAGGGGGAGGAGCCCGAAATCAGCAGCGACTTTTATTGGGGGAGGGGTGGGGGGGGGACACGACCCTGGGGACCCCCAGAGACCCCCCCCCAAACACCCGAGGCCCTTTAGTGATTGGGGGGGCACACAGGAACCCCCAATTCCATAGCGGGACCCTTAGGACTGGGGGGGGTCACACGCAGGGACCCCACAAGCCCCAAATCAGAGGCACCTTAGGGCTGGGGGCGTTGGGACACACGGGGGGTCTCAGTCCAGGTTCCCCGGGGTCCCCCCAGCCGGACCCGGGGGGACACTGCCCGTGCTGGGGTCTCGCAGGGGTCGCCCGGGGCACCTTCACGGTGGCGGCCTGGCCGCGGGTGGCCGTGGTGGCCTTCGGGGGCTCGGTGACCGTCAACTGCAGCCGCAGCGCCTGCCCGGGGGACAACGCCACGCTGGGGCTCGAGGCCGCCCTGCCCGCGACCCCCCGGGCCCGGGGGGCTCCGCTGGCAAAGCTTCCGGCTCCACAACGTGTCCCGCTGGAGCCCCGGCCCCGTCACCTGCTCCGGCCGCTGCGGCGCCGCCGAGGCCAACGCCAGCGCCGGCGTCCTCGTCTACCGTGAGTGCCCTGGGGAGCCCTTGGGGAGCCCTTGGGGAGCCCGAGGTGGCACCGGCTCCGTCCTCAGAGCTGCCGGAGCGGGTGGAGCTGGAGCCGGTGCCGGCGGCGGCCGTGGGGGACAGCCGGAACCTGACGTGCCGCGTGCGGGAGGTGGCCCCGCTGCAGAACCTGACGGTGACGCTGCGGCGCGGGGCCGAAACGCTGCGCACCGAGAGCTTCGGCCACGCCGAGGGCAGCGCCAGCGTGGCCGTGAGCCACCTGCTGACCGTCACCCGCGGCGACCACGGCCAGGACGTCACCTGCCACGCCGAGCTGTCCCTGCGGCCGCACGGGCCCCTGTTCGCCCGCGCCGCTGTCCCCGTCACGCTCTCGGTGTTCGGTGAGCGGCGGCCGCGGCGTCCTCGTGTCCTTGTCGCCATCGCGGTGACCTCGCTGTCACCCCCGCGGCCATCGGGACCCCGTCCCTGCCTCTGGGGATGTCCCAGTGTCACCGTGTCCCCGTCCCGGTGACCCCGCGTCCCCCCCGTGTCCCCGCAGCTCTCCCGGAGCCCCCCCAGCTCCAGGCCCCCGCCATCCTCGAGGCCGGCGCCGTGGCCAACGCCAGCTGCCGCATCAGCGGCGCCTTCCCGGCCGGCGACGTCCGTGTCACGGCCGCGCTGGACCAGGAGCCGCTGAACGTCACGGCGGCGGTGGCCGGGGACACGGTGACGGCCAGCACGGCGCTGTCCCCGCGCAGCCCCGGCCCGCGGGAGCTGAGCTGCACGGCCGCGGTGGCCACGGCGGCGCGGACGGCGCGGAGGCAGCTCCACGTTTACCGTAAGGCGCCGGGGAGGGGGCGGCGGGGGCACCGCGGGACCCCGAGATGGCCTCGGATCCATCCGTGGGACGTTCCCGCAGGATTCCCCGCGCCCGCCCTGGAGCTGAGCCCGGCCCCGGCCGCGGCGGGCAGCGAGGTGACGGTGACGTGCCACGCCGGGGCCACCGAGCCGCCCGAGGCGCGGCTGCAGCTCCGCGACGCGGACGGCGGGGTCCTGGCCGAGGGCCCGCAGCCCCGGCTGCAGCTCCGGCTGCTGGCCCGGCGCGACGACGACGGCCGCGAGTTCCGGTGCCGGGCCCGCCTGGCGGTGGGCGGCAGCGTGGTGACCAAGGACGCGGCCGCGCGGCTGGCGGTGCTCTGTGAGTGTCGCGCCAGCCGCGGCCCCGCCCGCCCCTCCCGGCATTCCCCAAATCCCTTCTTTTCTCCCCAGATCTTCCCGAAATCCCGGCCAGCGGCTGCCCCGGTAACCGCACGTGGGTGCGGGGAGCGCGGGAAGCGCTGTCCTGCCGCGCCACCGGCAACCCCGAGCCCACCGTGGTGTGCGGCCGCGACGGCGTCGCCGTGGCCACCGGCGAGCCCGAGCCGGTGACCCGGTCCCGCGCGGGGACCTACGTGTGCAACGCCACCAACGCGCTGGGGACGCGCAGCCGCCGCGTCACCGTCCGCGTGGAGTGTGAGTGGCGCCGGGGCCGGGGCCCGGGGTCCCCTCGGCGGCCGCCGCGGTGACCGCGCGGCCTCTGTGTGTCCCCCCCTCAAGATGAGCCCACGATGTCCGAGTCGGGGTGTCCGGCACGCCGGGTCTGGGTGGAGGGACAGCGGCGGGAGCTGGAGTGTCGCGCCGACGGGGACCCCCCGCCCAGCACGCGCTGTGCCCGCGACAGCGGCCCCCGAGACGGCGGCACTCGGGATGGTGGCACTGGAGACAGTGGCACTCGGGATGGTGGCACTCCCCACGGTGGCACTGAGGATGGTGGCACTCCCCACGGTGGCACCCGAGACGGTGGCAGCCACCACGGCGGGGCTGCCCGCGGCCGCGTGGTCACCCGGGCCGATGGCGGCCGCTACGTGTGCAGGGCCAGCAACAGGCACGGGGTGGCCGTGCGGAGCGTCCTTGTCACCGTGGAGTGTGAGTGTGACACCGGCGAGGGGACACCGGGGTGCGCCGGGGCCGGGGGGACACAGGGGTGTCACAGGGGT
Organism: Agelaius phoeniceus; assembly: GCF_051311805.1. Classification (NCBI taxonomy): domain Eukaryota; kingdom Metazoa; phylum Chordata; class Aves; order Passeriformes; family Icteridae; genus Agelaius; species Agelaius phoeniceus. Next base: position 180,063 of record NC_135296.1, read on the forward strand.
GGGACAGGGAGCTGGGGGACACAGGGGTGTCACATCCATGCCCGGAATTCCAGAGCCGTGCCGGGATGGATGGGATGAGGATGAGGATGGGGATGGGATGGGGATGGGGATGAGGATGAGGATGAGGATGGGGATGAGGATGGGGATGGGGATGAGGATGAGGATGGGGATGGGGATGAGGATGGGGATGGGGATGAGGATGGGATGGGGATGAGGATGAGGATGAGGATGAGGATGAGGATGAGGATGAGGATGAGGATGGGGATGGGGATGGGGATGGGGATGAGGATGGGGATGGGATGGGGATGAAGCCGAGCCCGGCTGTGCCCGGGCCGTCTCGGCAGCACCGGGGGCTCTCCCGGTGGGTCCTGGGAGGGTCGGGGCGGTCTCACGGGGCTCCCCCGGCCCCATCGCCCCCATCCCCGCCGCCTGCCCCCGGTTTTCCCAGACCAGCCGAGCCTCGGCGAGCGCGCTGCCCCGAGCGGCGGCGGTGGCTGGAGGGGACCCCGGCCGAGCTGGGCTGCGCCGCCACCGGGAATCCCCCGCCCCGCGTCACCTGCGCCAAGCTGGGCGACCCCGCCAACGCCACCGAGCTGGGCCGGGACGGCCGGGATCCCGCCCGGGGCCCCCGCCAACGTCACCCGAGCCCACGCGGGCACCTACCAGTGCCGGGCCACCAACAGCGCACGGCTCCGCCGTCCGCAACGTCTCCGTGGCCGTGGAGTGTGAGTGCGGGGGCGGCTCTGGGGCAGAACCCGCGCATCCGGGGCGCCCTCAGCAGCCGCCGCTGTCGCCCCGGCGCAGACGGCCCCGCCGGCGTCACCGTGCGCGTGCTGCCCTCCGCCAACGTCACCCGCGGCAGCGGCTTCACCGTGGACTGCGGCGCCGAGGGGGGTCCCGGCGCCCACCTACACCTGGGCGCTGCCGCCGGCCCCCAACCTGCGCTGGGCCGCCGACAACCGCTCGGTCACGGTCACCGGCGCCACCACGGCCAACCGGGGGCTCTACACCTGCACGGCGAGCAACCGGCACGGCCGGAGAGCCGGGAGCGTCGTGGTGCGGGTGGACGGTGAGCGCAGGGCGGGGGGGAACGCGGTGGGCGGCGGTGATTCCGGCCCTGCCCCGGTGATTGCAGCCCTGCCCCGGTGATTTCGGCCCTGCCCCGGTGACACCGGCCCTGCCCCGGGGGGCGGTGGTGATTGCGGCCCTATCCCGGTGTTACCGGCCCTGCCCCGGTGATTGCGGCCCTGCCCCGGTGTTACCGGCCCCGCTCCGGCTTTACCGGCGGCCCTGCCCCGGTATTACCGGCCCCCTCCCCGGTGTTACCGGTGGCTCTGTCCCGGTGTTACCGGCGGCTCTGTCCCGGTGTTACCGGCCCTGCGCCGGGGTTACCGGCGGCTCTGTCCCGGTGTTACCAGCAGCCCTGCCCCGGTGATTCCGGCCCTGTCCCGGTGTTACCGGCGGCCCTGCCCGGTGATTCCAGCCCCGTCCCGGTGTTACCGGCCCCGCCCCGTTTTTACCGGCGGCCCTGCCCGGTGTTACCGGCGGCCCTGCCCGGTATTACCGGCCCCTCCCCGGTATCACCGGCCCCCTCCCCGGTGTCACCGGCCGCTCCGCCCCGCAGAGAGCTGGCTGGTGCTGCTGGCGGCGCTGGGGGCGCTGGGCGCAGGGCGGCGGCGCTGGCGCTGGCCGTGGCCGGCGGGTGTTACCTCAGGAGCACGGCGTGCAAGAAGGGCGAGTACAACGTGCGCGACGCCGAGGGCTCCTCCGAGGCCGCCTGCCTGCACCGGCAGCGCGAGCCCCGCGCCGAGGTGTTCGGGATCCAGCTGGGCCCGCCCTGAGCGGCGCCGGCACCGGCACCGGCACCGGCACCGGCCCGCCGGGAGCCCCGGAGCCGGCCCGGCGGGATTTGGGGTGGATTTGGGGGTTTTGGGGAGGGTGAGGATGGTGAGGATTCCTCCGGAGGTGCTCCCTGGCACCGGGCACGGCCGCGGGGAGGGTTTGGCATCCGGGACCGGGACCGGGACCGGGACCATCCCCATCCCCATCCCTGTCCCCATCCCCATCCCCGTGGGGTTTGGGGACCCCCCCGCCCCACCCCAGGGGTTTTTGGGGGGATTTTGGGGGCTACAACATCCAGGACCCCCGAGGGTTCCTCCCTGCCCACCCCGGCCCGGTGGGAGGGGGTTTGGGGGTCCCACAGATCCGGCCCCACCCCGCGCTTCGGTGCCGAGGGGATTTTGGGGCGATTTGAGGGGTTTGGGAGCGCGGAACAGGCACCGCTCAGGGCTGGGTGCTCCGGGGAGGGGGGCACGCCCAA